>NW_026932473.1:0-52194 GCF_032062105.1 Saccostrea cuccullata | reverse complement strand
ACACGATGCACAACGACGGACGAAAACGGATAGCAATAGGTCACCTGAGTGACTCAGGTGACCTAAAAAAATAGTTTTGTTTTTCTTACCTGTCTGATGAACTCTACAAAGGTTACAGGCATATGGGTATTATCAGTGTCAAAACTCTCTGTTGATGACCAGACTGTATGCTGCACTGTAAAACTGCCATTTTGGATCTTTAAAAGGAGAGACTGCTCCTGAAATCAAAGAAATTGTAGTAAAAATAAGTAACCTGATTTTGCTTTAAGTCTCACACAAGGAATAATTTCACTATATTTTACTATATATAAGCTTTAATCAAATTAATTAATTTACTTGACTCTCAGCAGATAATTCATGAAATAGAAAATAAAAGATTAATGCTTATATAGTCAAAAATTTGAGATCAGAAAAAATACCCCTTATGCAGCTTTTAATAAAGAAAATTGACAGTAAATATTCTTACCCTGAAATACACGTGGGTTTCAGATGTTGACAAACAGCCTATACACACCATTCAGGAAGTTGCATCATGCGCACCTAAAAAAGAGTTCCCTTGAATTTAGTGGCACAATTCTGCTAAAGATATGATATTCCTAGTATATGAGTCCAAAATTATGTTATTTCATTTAAAAGTTATTAAAACTTCAATTTTTTGGCGGGTTTGATTGACACATCCTTTCACAAATTTTAACTTTATTCTTAATCCTTAGGAAAAGTGGCAATTTTGATATGTTTTAATGAGAAATATTAAAACTTTTTGTGCTCAAATATCCGACAAACAAGTAATTAATTAAACTGATGTGGTCTAATGCAGAAAATTTGTTTCTAATGATAAAGATATGAGTTAGAAATTTTTTTCTAAGGCCTCACCAATAAAATTTCTTGTTCGTCGGACCCGCCCGCTCGTATTTTAGAGAAACGTAAAAAATAATATTATTTTAAATTTCCCGCTTCCGGAAATTTTCGTTCCATTTCCCGCCCCATTTTTCATTTTATTTTAAATACTCGGTTATGTCTGCGTTTGGAAATGAGAAGAAAACTTCACATTTCGTCAAAAAACGAGACAACATTGATCAATTTGCATGAGAAAGGACACTTGACACTCTGATATATTGACTATTGAATTAATAATTTAATATGACAGTATATGTCGTTAGAAATCAGCGCAAACAGGTGATTGGGGTGAAACCACCTGCATTCGTCATTAGCTCCAATGATGCACAGTTGCACGAACTTTTTAAAGCATGCTTTTAGAGATACGACAAGGAAACAAGTAAACCTTATAACGCCATCGTGATCGTGGTGAACTGTGAAGATTGGATAGCCCCATGCAAAAGTGAACTGCCTATATAGGCAGTTATTAGGCAGTTCTTTAGCAGTTTTACTAATTTTTGGCAGTTTTCAAACAGTTTCATGCAGTTTGATTTTTACTGCTCCCTAGTAACTGCTAGGACCTTGGGAGTAAACAGTTTTCCTTAGCAGTTTTTAAGCAGTAATCAGTTTCCCTAGCAGTTATATCTTAGCTGCATATGCTTGAGGACAAGACAGTTTCCTAAACAGTTTTGTAAGCAGTGTATAAGCAGTTTCCTTGTATAATTTGATTGGGTTCAAGAGAAATTTAATGTTGGGCTCAATGTTCCAACAAATATAACAAAACAGGAAGCCAACAACTGACCGCCAAAATTGAATTCTGGGTGCCAATTTGTATTGTTGGACAAAGGCTACATAAACCAATGAAGAGGGAGCCTGCTGGCCATAAGCTGCATTTAGATTTAATGAAGAAATGATGTAGTCATTTAACAATTGGTAAGTTATTACTACAATATATTTATGTGGCCTTTAACAGTCCAGTCCAATACGAAAAATCGTAATATTACTAAAATTCGTAATATAAGCAATTTCTAACTCTTCTAAGAGTTACTTCCCTTTTTTCTGATACAACCTGCTTGTTATGTTTCATGAGAAATTATACGTCTCTGGTTTCATCAAATCATCGTGGATATGCATGCATTTTCTTTGTTTTGATGCATTTGATCCAAGTGCATGCAGAGTCAGAGCCTAGTGAAAGTTGTACAAGTTATATCCCGTAACATCTCGTTGTTGGAGATGAGGGTCTGATTTTTAGGGTAGACTTCGGGAATAATATAGGGAATTCGGGGATTATAGAACACTATGACAAGTTTTAGGATACATTGACGTTTTATGGAAAATTGTTCCCATCCCTGGGAAAATTCTTATATAAGAATAATAATACAAAATTTTCACTCACCCATTACTATTGTTACTTTCTTCTTGCATTTTCATACTTTTCGATAGACGTCACTGACCAAAATGACCACGTGATACTAGTACCATTGGGGCATAATGTATTTCTGACGTCATACTTTCCTTAACATCATTCAGTTTCTTTCAATGCTTAATTTTGTCTTACATTACGAAAACTCGTAATATAGTCTCTCACAACATGCTATATTACGAGTTTTCGTAATTTAACTATATTACAAAAAATAGTAATATAAGAATAATATTACGATATTCTGTAATATTACGATTTTTCGTATTGGACTGGACTGTTTAATAAAGAGATTAATTGAATACATGTTCTGTTCTAATTTTTTGTTTGAATTAAGGGCATATATTAATAATTGCAATCTGTTTCATGATTAATTCCTTTCCATTTACAGACTTTTAGAAGAGGAGTGGGACAAAATTCTAGTTGGCATATACACAAATTTTTGTGTCTCTTTCAAGAATAACAACTGAGATCAATGGATGATCTATAAACCTAGCTGAGCAATGAATTATTAAGATTACCAAAAGAGTGCCAATTGAAATACTTTTGTGGTTTATATAAGGATAGAAAAACCCAACAATGTACTGGCCTTTAGTGCAATAGGACTGCTGTATGATCAGGACTTAATGTGGGATGAAGTGGATATATTTATTGCTGTTACTTAATTTTGACATTTTAATTTTACCTTCAGTGTTGAATCTTGTTGAGCATCATATGCCCTGGGATATATAAGTTTTCTAAAAAGTCAGTGAGTATAACTGCATGGTTGTTTGTGTTAATAAGATACATGTAAAATTACAGATGCATAAAAACAGTACTATAGTGTTTAAATTTTTTTAAAACATTCATCATAGCAATCTCTGATTGCTTGATTGTGTAGTTAATCAATTGTACAAAATACAATAAATTAAAATGTAACAATTGATCTATTATTGCTATGTATTAAAAGTTTGATACGAGAAGACCTCTTCGTGACTCATTAATATTTATGTGATAAAAGGGAAATAGATAAGCAGTATACTGGAAGTCCACAAGCAGTTAGCAAAAACTGCTAAAGTAACTGCCTATGAACTGCTTAAGTAACTGCCTATGAACTGCTAAGAAACTGCCTATGAACTGCAAAGAAACTGGTAAGGCTAAGAAAACTGCTTATAAATTGCTAAAGGTTTGTTCATCCATCAGCAATCTGGGGAAGGTTAAGTAACTGCTCTAGGACTGCTTAAATGTTTAAACTGTTAAGGCTAAGAAACTGCTTAATAACTGCCTTCCACTTTGCCATGGGTATAGAGCAGATCTGTTATGTTTAAGGCAGATAAGGCCATCATGGACATAAATCAAATTCTGGAGATGCCGAAATGTAAGTGCAAGGTATCAACATTATTAAGATTATTAAAAGATGCATATATACATTTTTTTCTAATTCAAAGTATGTATTAAAAACTTTTAACAAGTTGCATCTATTTTATTTTAGGGAGATTTGTTAGCTACTTGACTTATTTATTTGGAATGTTGAGTGTTAAATTGAAGCAACTAGTTCCAACAAGATTGGGTGATTTTTCCTGAATTTCTACAGTGACAATAAACTGTACCTAAACAACGAGAACTGTTCATATAGTGCAGACTTATATCAGTCATTCAAGAGGGTCTTCAGTTGAACCACACTGATAGTGCATGAAAATTGTAGGTAGAAAATATTTCCATGAAGCAGTATAGAATCGTTTCCGTCTCCAGCAATTCTTTAACAGATTCCAGGTTTACATGGACTAATTCCTGGAGCTGTTGTGGATCAGCCAGAAGAAATTAAAGTATCCATCGTCCTAAATGATCCGACGAAGTAGCTTCCCATAATTGGCATGATATTTAAACATCTTCGATACTTTATTTAAAAATATATATCAGTCAACTCTTGAGAATAGAAAAACAGTTTTGATTTTAATGATATTTTCCCATTTTTTAAATGATGTCCAACCTTGTTATTTTTATTATATATTTGTGAATTACTATATGTATTATAATAATAACTTATCACTGCTGCCATGAATTGGAATGATAAATAGTAATGAGACACACTTGTTGAAGGTTCTACAATGTCTGATTTTTTATTATGTGAATTAAAATTTGGGGCCATATTAAGCTTCTGATATTGTGCATAGATACAGTTAAATGATAATAATAGAAGTGCTGCTGGAATTGACCACTTTTATGTGATTGTACATAGTCTTCATCACATCATATTTTGTTATTACTGTTTTCAAACATACATGTAAAAGATGGAGGTAATAAACACTTTTGAACAGTGATAAATCTCATAAATGTATATGTAGTAAACAAAGAAAATCTTGTACAGGGCAAAAACATGGACCCCTGATAACACCAAAGGTTTGGGGTGCATAGGAGAGTTAATATTCTATATTACTTGGAGATTTATTTACAGAATTTTGTACCTTTATGAAATGAAAAACCTGCATTAAATGCCCTAATGATACTCTATTTTTTGAAATTATTATTTTACATAAGGAGTCAAGTCATTTAATATGTAATAAAAGTGAGAAACCATTGTAACAGTATTGTTATGACTGTTTTGTTTATGTAAGAATACAGTAAAACACGGTTATAGCGAAGTCCTGGGGACCTGTTAATTTAATTCGTTATATCCGTAATTTGTTATATCCATATAACGAATTCGTATAAACATATATAGCGAATTCGCAATATGCATGTTTTCCTTCAAGTGTTTCATCCAAATATGTTAGGGAAGCAAAAATTACAAAACATACCTTCGATAACTAAGTTTTTATTAGACATTTCCAGTTACGAGCGCCACGAGCTCGGACTCGTACTCTGTACTTCAATATATAAGGGGCTGTATCAAAAATTTACAAAAGGGGTTTTAAGGTAGACAGATTTTATGCCATTTTCCCCGACAAATTATAAAAAAAAAAGCAAAGACAAATTTGATACTAGTATAGATTTATCATTTGTTTTCTTTTGCATGACAAAGCAGTGCAAATATTGACTGTTTGTCTTATTTTCTAACTTTGATGCCTCTACAGTAGTGTAAGTGCCTATGGCACGAACAATTTTATTTCTCGAATAACATGTTGTACATTTATTCTGTGTATATTTACTTTTTCTGTTTAATGACCTGCATTGTCGCTGCTGATTTACAGATCTTCTAGGAATCTAAGAAACTGTTTTTGTGTGTTTTTAAATATATCAAATTTTGACACGGTCCCTAAAAATTTTGTTACAACTGTCCGAGTCAGTGTGCGAGTACGATCTCGAGTCCGTGAAATCTGGAAATGTCTATTATGAATTGAATTTTATATACAAATGCTGAGAGAAAATAAAGTCAGTTCAATTATTCAAATTTTGACATCTTTGAAAGTTTGTTATAGAAGATGTAAAAATCGTTATATTTAACCTCAACGGGACTCAAAATCAGTTCGCTATATCCGTAAATTCGTTATATCAGAGTTCGTTATAACTGTAAAATGTTACAAAGATTTGTTAAGAATTTTGCCGGGGACCAAGAAAAACTTCGTTATATCCGTGAATTCGCTATATCCGTGTTCGTACTAAACGTGTTTTACTGTATATGGAAAACTGAATGTTTTACATGATCAGGGGAATTGGAAAAGATTTCATAGTGATTTACTCTAGAAATGTAAAGGAAAACAAAAAATATATAATCGCTCGCTCCATTATTTTACTTCACTGCCTGGAAATTATGTTGATTAAAAATGATAATATTATAATTATCAAATCGCTCGCTCACCCCAATTTTTAGGGGTCAGTTGTCCGAAGAACAAGAAATTTTATTGGTGTGGCTAAAGCATGTCTTATAAAAGGTGGCATTTAATGGTCTAAATTCTTACCTTGGAAATAGTGTTGCTTTGTATTTCGGCAGACATGTTGAAGTGAATAATTTTTCTGGGATTTTCATTCAAATTATTTGATGAAATTTCAATTAAGTCCTTGCTTTTTGTATTCCCTCATCTACAAATAAGTTACATGTACAATTAAAATGTTAGTAATAATTTGTGAACATTATTTATGTATATTATATTTTAAAAGTTTGTTCTGGATTTCACAAAAATACAAATGACAACCATGCCACTAATAGTGCACAACTTCAATATTTATTGGTACATATAATAAATAAAACCACTGTTTTCATAAGTAGCTTATCTTCTCTCTTTAAATATACATGTCTGTACATATGTAAAAAGCGTACTGTAATGAGTGATAAAAATTCTCATCTGGATTTTAATTTTCAAGTCATTACTTAAGAGATTAAAATAAATATAATTAAAGGAGGTGCACCGAAGATGTTAAGTACAGTCCTGCACGTCCACAAGTACCTGTGATATAAACAGGTCAGCTAGGGCATAAGTAAACTTGCTGACTTAATTTCATTCATACAGAACCTCACCCTCTCCCTGCCTCATTAGCAGTACAATTACACTTCTGTGTGTTAATGTCTAAGATTAGTTTGGGCTATACTGAATAAATGTTAGTAGTTGTTAGCTAGCAATAAAAATATAATCAACTTCACATATGTTAACCTAATCCAGGGACTAATTTAATGTATAATATGTGCATGATAATTTCTTGTAACATGAAAGAACATACAGTCTCTTATAATCAGTAATAATACTAAAACATCAGAAACTTAAAAGTTTTATGAAAAAAAACTGACAATTTGTGAATATACTTGTCTTTAAACAGGTCCAGTACAATCACTAGATTTAGCTACGTACGTAGAATTACCTGAGCTAAGCTTTATTTACCTACCTCAGGTAGCTTTATTCAGCTATTTCAATGAAACTATTTATAGTTTTTTTTTATTAAAAAGAGACAAAAAATGCAATTAAATGAATATTAATATCTATCATCATGATCATGTGTTTATACTAGCATTTTTAAAAAACAACCCAAAGCAGAGATAGTTTATACATTACTGCTGTACTGACTCAAATTCAGTAAAATAACCAGTCATCAAGAAATAGGACGTTTATTCTGAAAGCATGATGAACATGGTAAAAAACTAAAACACCAAAAAAAAAAAAAAACAGATACTTAGTACAACATGAATCACAATCACAATGTACACTTGTAATAGACAATAATAAATGTAGTACTAATATTGCAAGTATACACTTTCGACAGAAATTAACAAGTTAATTGTTAACAAATATTTGCCTAGAAACATTGTAGACTAGAATGGACCTACATGTGTATGACTAGGAAATTCGGAAGCCAAGAATTAACTCAAAACATAACTAAGACAATAATCCTGACATTAACCATTTAACACATACTTTCGGAAACACACATAAGCATTTTATACAATGAGAAAAGACCAAAACAACACTTACTCCATGCTGGATCAAATAACAGTGCGATACACAAGGAACGAGCAATGTAAACAATGATATCTTAACGTACGTATGACGAAGTAAAAGTTAAAACCTATGACGTATATGTTCCGTATTTCCGGAAAAGTTCTAACTTGGGCCAGCACAGCTGCGTTTGGACAATTCGGAGCAAAACATGTAATTCAATTGTTTGGTAATTAACTGTCCTCTCTATTGGGTGCGATGAGACATGACTGAGTATGATTACTTCACATTGTGCTGAATTATTATGGAGCTGGACTTCTTTGTCATTTCATTCAAGGAGTACGTAACTGTTCTAATTGTCATACATAGCCCCAAAACTTTCAGAATTTTGATTGCAATTAGTATTACGTAGAAAAAGTCAATGCTTCGATCAAGAGTGACTTTTTCATGAATTGTTTTCAGATGAGTTCAACATCAAAAATAATCACTGTATCAAAACAAGATTTTCTGCACATCCCACGAAAAATTCCCCATTTTAAATAAATAAATTGATTTGGTAGCAAAACAAAGCTACCTCAGGTAGATAAATAAAGTTAAGTATATAGGTAATTAAATCAAGCTACGTAGCTAAATCTAGTGATTGTACTGGCCCTGTTAAACTTGAGTTAGACAAACTTGTTGGGTACACCTTAATTGGCACTAACACGATCAGAATAAATCAAGACATGACTTTCTCAGAAATTAAATACATGTATATCCATTGTATAACTAAGAAAACAGCCTACCTTTTTTCCAGTAAGAGAATATGGCTTTAAAAGTAACAAGGGATCCAATGCCTTTCTCTTTATGTAGGCAGCCATTACTATCATCTGATTGGATAATCTCATCACATGTCACAGCTGTTTGGAACTCTTCTAGATTTTTCATTTTTGGTGATAAAACCAAAGACATTCCGAATGTATTCAATTTCAACTGACAGGAAAGTCCAACAGTTGGACTAAATTTGACAGACAAATCTCAGACAAATATTTATTGGGTACATGTCATGAAACACCCAAGTAATGCCTCTGGAACACAATGCAAGTAATTGGCTTATTGGGTATACCCAACAAGCCGAAAGTACCCAATAAGTGTTACAAGGGCAAAAATCATACCCAATTAACTCTTTGCCTATCACGCCGTCTGTGACGTAATAGTCGCATTACATTTGCTACTTTTGATGACGTTATCCTTTTCCCCACAGCGCACTTGCGATAACGTGCTGAAAAGACGTGGTTTTGCAGATGAATATTACACGACGTGTTTAGCAATGGTTGTCGTGTATATGGCCATTATATTAGTGCCCCCCCCCCCTTTTTTTACATGCATATCAACTTTATCAAAACTTGCAGAATCTTCAATTATAAATGAAAATAGATATGAGGTCTTGCAAAGAATGATTCTCACTTGTGAAGATTTTTATGAAAGTTATTTTACCGATTTTTTAGGAAAAAAAAAGAAGTTATAGCTTTCAGCATATTTAATTTTACTTATAAAGAGTTTTTACGCAAAAAAATATTGTTGGAATATATCGCTTAATTTTATATTGAACAATAAAGAAGGGCATTGATTGTCTAAGGAAAACATTTCATTTTTTAAGTTAAAGTTTAACTGATCACATCTTTTTAATATTTTGGCCGATATACGAATGAGATACTGCCGTCGGACTCGGCATTAAAACAGCGGTCGGTACTCGACATTTTTCCGGATGGTGCCCGAAGTATTCAGAGTGTGGAGCAAATCAAGGAGTATTCCTAAAAAGTTTTCTTTGGAAATGCATTAAATGTAGCTGTAGTTATTGAGAAATTTATGTAGTAAGTATTTCTACATTTTCTCCAAGGGTTGTCAAAGGAATACATTTTGCCCTCAATGTCAGATTGAACGCAATGAAATTTATGAGCATGCAGCGTCGATGTAGACGAAACCTGTTCATTTGTAGAAAAAGAATAGTGTATGTAAAAAAAAAAAATTGCAGAAAATAATGTCAGACTAAGAAACATGGTATACAATAGAAAATTAATCAATCACTCAGGATCTCTTAAGAGTTGGTGCGTAGTAGATATACAGATTTTTCAACATCTATACTTTTGTGATTGCTCTGTTATCCTTATGATCATCATATAAGTAGAATATACAAGTTAACGGCATTAAAAAATAAATGATTGTGTCTGTAAAAGATATGCAATTCTGACCGAAATAAATGTTCATATAAATTACGATGGATAATGAACAGATTATTTCAATAATTTTATTTATTTCAGTAATGAAAAAATATATTAGTTAACTTTTATTTTCCGACATTTATGAAAGAGTATATTTAAGGTAATAAAACTAGGACTGAAGACTTTCCTAACTGAAAATCAAAATTGAACAATAAATCATTGACATAAAAAAAATAAAGGTAAGAGCTTTGCTTCGTTTTTAAAGAAAACCATAATAAATAATTCAAGTTTATTTGAGGTTTTTTTTTACCTATCGATTATTCATAAACTTGGTAGACATAAAACTCCCCCCCCCCCCCCCCCAAAAAAAAAATCGGAAACACCAAAAAAAATATCGGAATTGTTGAGCAGAATTCTTGATCTAATATATGAAGTAAATAATTTCTAATCAGTCCCTCTATATAACAACAGGCGCAGATCCAGAATTTTTTTTCCAAGGGGTTCCACCCAGTCAGCAAAAAAAAAAAAAATTCCAATCCAAAAAAAAATCTTGACAAGCAGAAAAAAAAACCTTAAATCGGGGTGGGGGTAGGGTGGGGTGGGGGATGGGGGATGGGGGGTTGGAGTGACTTCTATTGCCTCAAATTTTTCACTTTTCATACTCATTTCACACATATTCATGTTCACCAGGGGGGTCAGCGTTTTCCAGGGGGGTCCAAGGTGCCTTTTCTACTTGCTTTAGTAAATACAATTTTAAACGGTGTAAATTCAAGGGGGGTCCTGACCCCCCTCTAGATCCGTGCATGAACAAGCTGTTGATCAAAGAAAAAATGCCAGAAATGCTTAATATACCGGTAATTCCGGAGGTAGATTTAGGAAATAATTTAGATCGATTTTGGTGAAAA
Organism: Saccostrea cuccullata; assembly: GCF_032062105.1. Taxonomy (NCBI): domain Eukaryota; kingdom Metazoa; phylum Mollusca; class Bivalvia; order Ostreida; family Ostreidae; genus Saccostrea; species Saccostrea cuccullata. The sequence continues at coordinate 41,447 of NW_026932473.1, read as the reverse complement.
ATGTTTTATCTCCCGACCCCCCCCCCCCCAAGAATGGAGTTTTTAGCCCCTAAATTAATGCATTGCACCTCATACATGTAACTCTACACTACCATTTGAATACAGTAACGAGTTAACTGTCCATTCACAATGTGTATGTCAAATGGCTTTTTCTGTTCATAACATATAGGCGTCGGAATCGGGGGGGGGGGGGGGGGGGGGGGGGGGCTTACCCCCCCCCTTTTGGCAAATATATATTACGTAATACATAGGCATTGAACATTGGGTTTGTTGGTTTATCCCCCCACTTTCAATTAGCCCCCCCCCCACTTCAATTTGCTTCCAACGCCTATATTGTATGTATAAAAACAATATAGCTAGTGGAAGAATCACATCAGATCGTATCGTTGTCTGATTATTGTTGTAAATTAATATTTACTGCCCTTTTAAGTGTTCTTAAAATTATCATTTCTAGTGTATGCAGTGTTGACAAACTTGAAGCTACAGAGTACACGTATACATGTACATATATACTGTATATTCTTAAACTACATACAAAAAGCGGATAAATGAATATTTTTAAATATACTGACCATATAAACCTACTCAAGGCGGAACAAGGAATATTCCTAAGGGACTTATCGGAAAACACATCTTTTAATTCTATTCACGCTCCGAAGCCCAGGAAAGGAAGGGGAGAATGGTATACTGTTTTACTGCTAGTAATGTGTTTGTCCGTGTATCTAGCTGTTTGTGTGTCTGTCCGTAATAAAGTTTTGATCGCAATTTTCGCAGCAGCTACTCATCAAAAATGCTTGAAATTTTAGCATATTCTTCAGTAAGGCATGCTTTATCGCGGCATCTATTTTTCTTAATCCGATGTCAACTGCCTGTTAATCTGTGCGTCTGTCGTACAAGACATAACTAACACATTTCCGTCGCAGTTTTTTTTTCCAGCAAGTACATATTATATATTTATATATTACTGATATTGCAGAGGCTTGAAATTTTAGCACATACTTTGTTACGGCATGCGATACATGTATGATGGGGTTTATTTTTGCATGAATCTGATGTCAACTTCCTATTTGTCCGTGCATATGCCCGTAATAGCTGCAGATCTGTAGCTCTCCGAAAAAAATATATTGATAGACCGGAGAGCTACAGTGCCACCCATTGAAAAAAAAACTGTATATTTATTGTGCACAAAAAAGTACACTCGGTTCTTGATTAATTCTTTCAAATTCTTGCATCAATTTCAAAAAAAGAAATATATTTTTTTTAAATCGTTTATCCTCAATCAAGTACTCTCATAGTTGACATCTGAACGAAGCATATTGGACCGAATAATCTTTGAAAACAAAATGGTAGTATAAATAAGAGAAATCGTCGATGATTACAATATCAGGAGGATTATTAAAAAAAAATTATGAGGAACGTTTGGTTGTGGAAACAGCGAAAGAATACGTTAGGAACACGGTAAGTAATATTTTTACGAAAACCGGTTTTGGAAACGTTGACTTGATAATGAAATCATTCAAATTTGAATTAACCTATACATCTTTTTCAACATGATATTGTCGTTTCTCTAGGGTTTTTCCCCTTTCTAATTGTGAATGTATTTTTTTATTGCTGTGTAAACTGCGGAAACAATAAAATTGTATTTTTATGAATTGTAATTTAAATTTAACAAGAAATAAGATTAAATGTAAATTAAAACAAAGATTTATTAAGTGAACCAAACATCTTTTCCTTCAGTTATATGAGTATGAATAACCATAATTTTTTTTGTGATTTTATCAATTCCTTCCTTCGATTTTTGCACACATTTTTATCAAATATTTACATTTATAAGATCATTTGTCGAATTTGATAAATTCTGGAACATAGGTCCCATTTCACACAATATTGGGGGACGACCACATCATCAACCCAAGTAGTTCAAATGCATGGTTGGCTTATTTAGTGTCAAAACAAATACTTCTTAATTTGTCTCGCATCCCAAGTTTCGTGTACTAAATCAAACGACTCGGACATATTAAAACGAGGAAAAAATATTTTTATCTGCAAAATATATTAGAAGGGAATTAAAAATTTTTTTTCGTATCATTCATTGTCATACCATCAAAACTTTACGTGGCATCAGAGCAGAAAACGTCAAAAAACGCAAATTGCGTTAAAGTGCGTGATTGTGGGGTAAAGGTATATGCGTTAAAATGCGTGATTGTGGGGCAACGGTATATGCGTTAAAATGCGTGACTGTGGGGAAGGGGGTTAATGTCTTCTCGTGAGAGCAGACAGACAGACGGACGGACAGACAGACAGACGGACGCCGGACAAAATGTGATCAGAAAAGCTCACTTGAGCTTTCAGCTCAGGTGAGCTAAATAAATAAAAAATTGATATGGTCTCTTTCTGCCACATTTAAACATAAAGGAAAGCATTATATTACACGTACACGTACAATTTTAGAATGCTTTATATTCCTTTTTTAGACTCTTCAAGAACTGAAAGAGTATATAACAAAATACGAACCATTTGAGGAGTCGGAGGTTCCTGAAGCCAACATTCTACTGATTGGACAAGTAGGGGCCGGTAAATCCAGCTTCCTTAATTCCATCAACTCAATCTTCAAGGGAGCGATATCATCTCGGGCATGCACAGGGAGCGCTGAAAACAGCTTAACTAAAAGTGTAAGAAAAATAACCGATTGATAAAATATTTTTAAAAAATATTCTAATATCCTTGTACATTGTAAAAATTAGCATGTATAATAAATTTCGAATATTGTTGCTATAAGTAGTAAATCAATCACGCTCTATTATAATTATTTGAAATAGTCAAGTATAATGAACAACAGTCTGAATATCAGTCTATAATAGAATAACAAACCATTTCAAAGTTAAGTTAAACATTTCTGTTTACAAAGATTGATGAAATACACTTTGATTTCCTTTGGACATTTGAAACGTTTGGATAAGGCTAAACATCAAATATATTGATTTTCTTACAAAATTAAGAATTTTGTAAGAAAACGTAAAACTGTTGGCATGTTGTAATGATTGTAATGAGCATTAAGCCTTCCACCAAAAAATTGCGAGACTTATGCCCCAAAAGTCAGGAGTTCTGGAGTAAGGATGGGAATTAATTGTTAATACAGAGAAGATGCATAAGCTTTTGAAAAAGTCTATTTTCCTCGTGTATATTCGGAAATTGGTCTTAATGAGTATTTGGTCTTTTCCAACTGTAAATTTAGGGGCCTTGGTCAAAAGCTTTTTATGTTAGATAGTGTTCCTTTGATTTTATGGTTGAAATGAATCACTCTTTTGAAAATCTTTATCTAACAAACAAAAATCTTCATCAAGTAAACAAAGTACATGGTTAAAATGAGCAAAGGTGCTTCTTCAAGGAACTTTCTGGTCCCTGTATCTGGCATCTGTGTTACAGAAGTTTTATGAATATTTTAGCCTAAGGGGAAATACACTTATTTCTTGAAAATCATATTGTTTATTTCTGTGCATATAGGGGACAGAATACGATATTAACAAAGTCGTTTAACTAGATCTGTGTATTTTTACCACTGTGTCAAGGTGTATATAGGCCGAAAAATCTGACGTTTTTTCTGGCTTTTTACGATTTTGATATTTTACGTGCCAGGGAGGTTTTCCTGACATGTGAAATATCAAAATCGTAAAAAAGGCAGGAAAACGTCAGATTTTTCGGACTAAGGGGTATACAGTTTAGCGCACGAAAGAGCTCTATTGATCATGCAGTAGAAATTCTTCACTATTATTTTCTTCCTTTTTTTCTTACATCTTAGATTGTTATAATCGAAAGCTGTACATCCTTATTAGTTTGCTTTTCACTTCTTAATATATGAAATTTGTCTATTCGTTTCTCAGCCGTCTACTCCCTATTTTGATATCAATTAATAGTGATTAACAAATTAGTTGGAACTTCACTATATACAGCATCTGTTTTCCAATTGCTTTTTTTGTCATTGTGTCTTTCCCAGGAACCATAAATCAATAAAACAATCATAAAATGAATACTTAGTCTAGTAGTTGTAGTCTTTCTATTCATGAAAACAAAAATGATACCTGTAGAACTCTTTTTCTAAAAAGAAACTTTTCTTAAACTTACAGTTTGAAAAACTCCGAATCCGTGATCCGACAGCAAAGAAACATTTGAAGTTCAGGATCTGCGATACACGAGGAATGGAAAAAGCTCTTTCCATTAAAGAAGAAGATCTTCGATTTATGCTGGATGGAAATCTGCCTAATCATTACATTGTATGACCTTTTGGTTTCTTTTTTCCCTCAAAATTAATATTAAATACTGTCTTGTGAGAATTATTTCGAAAGTTAAACGATTATTATACAGTACTTACATATCAAATTGTTTTTTTTAGCTCAGCTATGCTGAAGGGTTGAATTAGTTTGTCCAGTCACAATTTATCATATATGAGTCTTTTCGACCGTCTATCTGCAAATTAAATTGTTACATTTCTCAATACCCATTTTGCTTATTTAACTAAACTTATCACAAAGCATTAATATTGTAAGGTATTTTTGCATATATAGAGCAACAGTTAGACAATTCAGAATACTTGGAAATTAAATGATATCTTTAAAACCGATTTACAAAGCACGATAGGTTATGCAATTGGATTAATTTTTAATTGCAATTTCAGCTAAAAAGTAATTTTATTGGCTATTATAGAGGGGTAGGAAAAACTATTTCTTGTCCTGATTTGAAATAACATGTTGACTTTAGCAGTTTGTAGTATTTATCAAATTCAATAACCGCCTAAATATGGCTGAAATATTGCCGACTTGGCGTTAAACAATATGAAATCAATCAATCAATCAAATTCAATAATATTAAGGAGAGATGATACAAGCTTTTATCAAATAAAATTGAAAAATAATATCTTTAAGTCATGTTTACTTAAGTAAAATAAATAAGTTTAACTATATATTTCTAAATTATTCATTAGAAGTTTCACATTCATAGGATTATCAAAAATAATTTTAAATATGTATTGATTTATATTGGTGGATGGTGAAATTTTAAACATCACAAGAAGCTAAACAAGAAGCTAACAGTTTCTTGATACTTTAGAAATTCATTGTGTGCATCATTTATAGTCAAAATAGGACCCAAAAGAACTATACAGACATCCATTTTTTGTATATATTATCTGTACTTTAACAAGATTTCCCGATGGTCCATGTTTTAGCCCTTTCCACATATTTGAATTGTTTGAAGATTTTATGAGATTGATTTCTGTTTGTTATCTTCAGCATGTTGCTTACTTTATTGTATTTCATATAGATTTAAAACCAAAGTGCAAAATAATAACTTGATGTATTGAACAGAGATCGTTATTTTATTTACATTTCTTTTTAGTTCAATCCAGTTGATTCTGCGTCCGCAAAAGTTCCAGGTTTTGTCAAAGATCCAACATTGAAAGATCGAATGCATGTTGTTGTGTTTGTTATTGACGGAAGCACATTAGATGTTCTTCCGGAAGACACGCTTAAAAAACTCAAGGACTTCAAAACGATGGTAGTAGACAGGGGTATGTGGACTTTCTTAGAAAGTTAACTCATTGTATATAACATATTGCTCTATAAGGATATTCTCTTTTATATAATTATCACGACTTATTAATAAGGGGCCGTTTCTTATTAATTAATGATGCATTCAACAACAAAAAAAATATTTTTTTAATGAACTGTTTGTGAGGCAGTCTATGTTTAATAACAAATTGTTTTTTTTTTTTGTTTGCGATTACATTCTATTACTTACAATTTGAATACCATAGGTATACCTCAGTTAGTTTTACTTACCAAAATGGATAAGGTATGTGTATTTGTCGAGAAGGATATCAGCAATATGTTTGTGAGCGAAGTTGTAGAGGGCCTGGTGAACAAAGCTGCTGACGTCATCGGAATCCCAAGATCCCACGTACTTCCGGAGAAGAATTACGAAAAAGAAACACTTCTTAACACAAATGTAAACATTCTGGCTCTAGGAGCATTACGCCAGGCACTCTTGTTCGCTGATGACTTTCTGGAGAACCAATTTGAAATTGAACAAGAAAATTCAAGAAGCACTGATTCATAAACTCTATTTCGAACGTGTTCAGTATGCCTTTTTTTAAGAAAAAGACAAAAACGAAAGTGATTTGATGTTACATGTATTCTTTGCACGTATTTTCCAGTATTGTCATCTATTATTTAAACTCATCTTTAATCAACAAGTAACCAAAATGTCATTTGTGTTTAAAGAATATTGCATGAGTTGTTGAAATCAATATAATATGAGATGTCCCTCCCTGACAAAGTTAAAGTCCAAATTCTTGTCTCTTTCACTTCCGCGCATCTGCAACAGCCTTGATGCTCCTCTACTCTGGGTTTCAGTGTATTTATCTTTATATAGGTATAATTTTAACGACGATCGCAAGTAGCTGTTATCGTTTAAGAAACACTTGTTATTACCTCTTTCTTACAACAATCCAAACCCCAAGATCAAGTGGAGCTTCTATCAGTTTTACAATTATTGCATGCATTTCTAATTCATTGACTATTGTCGTCTCATTCTAGATTTTGTTGTTTAAAAATAATTGTTTGAAAAGATCAGGGTTTGTTTAATTAGAAATGATCATGTCAATACACTAGTTACATTATATTTTGTTTCAAAACATAAAAGTAAACTACTTTTCCTTTATGAATATTTCATACAAGAAATACAATAACCAATTTTTTTTCTTTTACTTTGTGTTTGTTAACCAATTTAACACAACAGGTGTTCTAAACGATTTAAAAGGTCGACAAAATGAACTACCTTCTATTTCATTCATTAATGATCGACAAGTAAATTGCACAAAAATAAAAAGGTTTCCAGAATGTTTTTTCAAACCCGGAACAACTCCTTTTCAAGAAAATCAGCTTAACAGGTGTTTTTCTACTTATGTTCAGCAGAAACACTAGACCAATACATTATAGTTCGGACAGACATTTATGTTAAAATTTAATTGTTCTTGTGCCAAAGTTTAGAATGTTTTTTTTTTCCTCAAAACCATTTTAACATGTCAACAGTCATGTGATTTATGTACACTCTTTTCTGGCTATTTGCTTTATTGATTTAAATGATCGAGCCATCACTGAATGGTGTTTGGTCTCAGTCTTGCTTTGTAAATGACAAATGTTGTCTATTGCATGTCGTTTTTGTCAAACAGTGTTTTTCAGCTGTATGATGTAGATTGCAGAACGTCACAGTTGAATATTTGTATACATGTATAATGTACTTGCTTTTTGTTATATGAACGGTTTTTGTTTTTCTTTCTCTCAAGAAGATGCTTGAGTTTCTGATTGACAATATCTATATGGTTTTTGGAGACCAGGTATTCCAACAATCTATTGGAAAACCTATAGGAACCAATTGAGCTCCATTATTAACAGACTTATTTTTGTATTCATATGAAGCAGATTTTATGCAAAATCTTATGCGTGAAATGAAGAAAACACTTGCTTGGACTTCAACTCGACCTTCAGATATATCGATGACGTATTGTCAATTAACAATGGTAATTTCCATTCGTACGTCGATGCGATATGTCCAGGAGAGTTGAGATGAAAGATACTACAGAGTCTGACACATCTGTTTCATTCTTGGATATTTTACTTGAAAAAGACGTTAATGGTAACCTAACAACCAAGTTATATGATAAACGAATGAAAAAGACGCCAATGGAAATCTTTCAACCAAGTTATATGATAAACGTGATGACTTTAACTTTTTTATCGTCAACTTCCCTTACTTATCCAGCAATATGCCTTCATCACCCAAATAAAGAGTGATTCAGTTGATTCGATTCGCAAGAGCATGCTCTACGTATATGTATGAACAATTTCTGAAATGAAGTAAATTATTGACAAACAAGTTGATGAAGTAAGAATATCGTCAGCCTCGTTCAAAGTCATTATTTCGTAAGTTCTATAGTCGGTAAAATGACCCTATCAGCAAATACAATTTATCACTGAGTCAAATGCTAACGGACGTTTTTAATACCAATAGTTAGTCCATTATTTATACACTGATTTGACGACGGATTTGTCCGTTATTTCCTGATCATAACAATGAGCACACAGTGGATGTGACCGGTCAGCAGGGGATGCTCACTCCTCTATGGCACCTTATCCCACCTCTGATATTTCAGAGGTCTGTGTCTGCTCTGCTCCTATTTTGTATTGGTTTATGGACTTTGAGATTGAATACTGTTCGTTGTTTCCATATCCTTCTCACAAAAAATGAGTGTTTCTGCTAGTCATTGTGCTTATAAATAACTGCATATATTATACAGACACTTTTATGATCCATTCTCACATACACAACTAGGATAAGGCTTTACTTAAAATACTGCAGTTTTTATATATCTACATGTACATTTAACTTCTTGGGTCCAGAAAATTATGCAATTTAAGATAAAACGGATAATCTTTTTTCGATATCCTTCTGAGGCTGGTCAGCTTGTTTTTCTTGGTTTTGACCAGTAGTTTCATTAGATGACCGATATCTATCATTTTCTTTTCAGGGTTTCTTACAGCATTTAAAATAGTATGAATTTTTATTGAAGAAACATGCGATATTTTTGTACATTTGTAAAAACAAGATTTTCCCCATGGATTTAAGGTAAATATAGGTGTATGAGACAAAAATATCAAATTATACATTGCAGTTTAATTGAACTTTGCGAAGACACTGACACTGACAGTTGACGGCTTACTTGGACATTTAATCCTGCGTCATGTACGGAGGTACAGAATTTAAAATGGATAGGGAAATATCCACTGGGGTGAATGTTATTGTTTTCGGGGCTTTGAAATAATTTATCAAAAAAATTATTTAGATACTTTATTCACAAGAATTAATGTATCCTTTTATTTTCAATAACTTAAGAAATGAAATAAAGAAGAAGCCACATTTCGTAGGAAAGTTTGGCAGGAATTAGTCAAGACTGGAATGGAGGTTGTTGAGGGTAGGAATGTTGCAGTTTCCCAACTAGACAACGAAATATGATTTTTGAAATAACCCGTTATTATCGTTTTCTTAAATGTTAAGATCAATATTTTTTCACACAAGTTTCCTGGTGTAAAAGTAAGCCGTCAACTGTAAAAGTCAATGTCTTCCCAAAGTCCATTATGAAATCAAAACTTATTGATTTGAAAAACATTTAAAAATCTTTTTCTGTTTTAGTATTAGTTATAATTGCTTGTTTTGTGTATCTTTGAGAAATAAGAACTGTTTGTCTGACCGATTTTCTACTAAAAAACAAAGGATTCAACACCTGGGGTTTCAATAAACTCTCGGTAAGATTAGCAGAATATCAAGGCTTGTTATAGGTGTATTTGGGTATTAGTTTTATACATCACCGACAATGCTGGTAAACAATGATATAATTTCAATTTTTGTAATGCAGGTATCGTTCTTAAATACATAAAGTATGAAATTTGATTCTAAATGTTTTAATTTTGAACGTAAATTGAAGTATTTACTAGGGTGATTTATACGTGAAAATTTATACAAGAAAACACTGAATTAGAATACATGTCATTGTTTTTATTTTTCAATAAAGATTCAAACATCAGATAAAGAAGCAAGTCTGTGAAGAAAAATCATTTACAAAATATACATTTTGCAAATAAATCCACCATTGGTAAATATGCTTTCAAATTAATATTGGAATCGGCTTTTCTCTTTAATTGTGAGATTTAATTTTAACTGATTCTCAGGGACAAAAAAGACAACTTTTATTTCCCATCAATGTATATACGGTAACAAATATTAATCTGAAGAAATCAAATGAACAAATCGATTAAATGTCGTGTAAAATAAGTGTTCTAAATATATAAATATCATTGTTATTATAACCAAATGTCAGTCTTTGAATAGTTTTAATATCCAAAGAACTAAAATGATTTTAAACTACTACATGTACCGCCCTCTGACAAAACCGGGTTTAATGACATATCTTTTGACGTTGAGAAAGAACGTGTTAATTGTGAATTCAAATTTTCGTGTATAAAACGCGAGTTTCCTTTTCCTTCCTTTCCACTCTCCTTTGCCCTTTTCCATTTTCAGAGTGAAAGTGTAAATGAATAAGTGTTATGATCGTCGTATCCTATATGAAATGTTTCTTTGGCATTCTGAAATATTTGCTCAAGATACTATCTGCTGAGGGGTATCCTGATAGAACTTACATTATATTGACTGTTTCCTGTGTAAAATTTAGATCTGCATTTCGCACACAGCTTGAAGATGAATTTACACAATATACAAATACTTTGATTAATAAAATAGCTCGATTCGTGTTATGCAAAAAATGGCCCCGAATATATACCAATTGATTGATTAACACTAGATGTTCCATTTGAAGCATTAAAATAAAATAGAGATTCAGTGCTTTCATTTCCCATAAAAAAAATTTCTCCAAAAACTCCAGGTCTTGGAGAACTGATTTTTTGAAATTGCAAGGTTCTTGAATTTTAAGGTAAATAGGTATATTTGAGTACTAACATTGAAGATAAATGTCTTAAAACATGTCTTTTAATCCTAAGAAACAGTTTTATCCTTTACTTGTTGCATATTTTAGATAAGAGGTTGCGCCCTATATTAGATTACCGAAAATAGCTTTGAATTGGCCGTTCTTGTAGACCTTTTCAGAATATGAGGAAATTGACCCATTTTGTGACGTCATTATACATTGAGTAGTCTGATAATTATGTCATTTTTGATGGATACGCAATCACCAAAGATCCAAGTGATATTCAATACATTGTTAACTAAATTTAAGCCGTTTCTTTTTTCAGAAATTTGCAGGGCCAAAAAAAAGGCCAAGGTAAGCCATGTTCTTTTGTTGAGTGATTTTTGCTAGATTTATATTATTATCCTAGGAAAATGAATAAATAACCCAACGTTGAAAGAAAAACAATGTGTCAAATTTATATTCTTAAGTAAACCCACCTCTATGAATGTTGCCTGAATTTAACCTATTCACCGGAAAATGAAGTTTTGAAATTTTAAAAGACCAAAGATAAAAACAATAAACTACTTACTGCGCTAAGAATAACTGAATATTTAAAAGATTTCTTAATGAATAATTTGATTATGATGCACTTCCGAAAGTGAATAGAAAGTAGAATTCCCAACATTCTGAAGTTTACTTTTTAACAATAAATGTACGTGTAATCATTACAAAATAAATTTGAACTCTAAAATGAAGCTTAAAAGGATATGAAAACTGTTGTTTCTACTGAATTTTTAAACCAATTTCAATGTTTGCAACTCTTTATTAAGGCATCAATTAGTGATCAGCAAATATTTGAACCTCATTTGATGATTAACAAACCAGATGCATGGCTTAAATTTCTTCATAATGTATACAAGGTATGTTCCTTGTTTTTGTTGACATATAGAATAAAATCATAGATGTAACAAATCACACTTCAACAAATCACTAGAAACTGTCTAATCGTATTAAGAATTAACATATTTGTTGAAATTATCTGGTTTGAAAGAACATTTATTAGTATATTAAACTATGTAACCAGAAACATGACATACCAAAGGTTTGAAGCTCTACATATGTCTTTTATCTTGACAACTGAAATTAAAAATTTGGATGATCATTAGAAAGAAGTTGGTTGAAATTTTGTAAAAATGAAGAAAAAAAAAATCAATAGGAAAATTTTTATCTGAAACTGTGTCAAGGTCCCTTTAAATGCCACGTGTCAAACAGATGCATCTCTGACCTTTTCAGTATTAACTTCCCTAATTATAAGCTGTTGATATAAATGAAAGCCAATTGAACGATTTCTACATTTATAGAAGGTCCTAGTTTTCGACGCTACATGTCAAACACAATGTTCGGTATAGCTATTCCTCTCATTTTGGTGCTGTTTGACACATGTGATTGCGTGAGTATATTTTATAGTGTATCATATAATCATTTTTATGATACTATATGCATGTATTTCCGTCAATGGTCCTTTAGAGTTGTTTTATAGCAAACAGTTTAGAATAGATTTTTTTTACATATAATACATTTGTAAAAAAAACTTAAAACAATGCAGCATTTATCTATTCGTCACTTTGACTTGTTTTGACAATTTGATTTACTACATTGTTAAATAAGTCATGATAATTTCTAAACACAAGTTTGACCATTTCCCATTTAACTTAATTATTTATCTTCAGTTGGTTTACTTTGTTGTTTTATATGTCACTTCAGTGATTATTCATAAACTGATTCATACAACCGTATAAAGTCAGCATTTCGTAAAAATATATGTACGTTAACTACATTGATTGCAAATATAAATTTTATTTGGTCATACTTTTAGCGGACTTATTTCAGCTTAAAGTTTTGGGTTTTGGCTTAATTTTAACTTGACTAAAGAATATTTCGTCTGCCTTTCCATACAAGAGGCACAGGGCGGGGGTGGCAGGTAGACAGGGGATACTTACTGCTCCTAGGCATCTGCGCCCACATCTGGAAGTTCAAGAGGACCGGTTTTTATGCTCTCTTCACAAAATTGTATTGTTGAAAGATTTTTTTATAGATCTGTCTTTGTTTGTTTTCTTAAAATTAGCTTTAAATTTGTGCTTGGCAGGATTCCCAGACTGTACGTGTTCTTGGAAAACCGAATATTAGACCCCTTTATCTGAATGTGTCCGAATCGAGTGATGCGAAGACGAAAACTGCGTATGGAAGATTCCACTGCCCCCCTGACACACAATTAAGGATATTTGGAGGGACAATTGTCACATTTGACAAAGGTAGGAGTTTTTATCGTTCTCTGCACGACATTAACAATAATTGTCAACAACATTAATTTTCACTCAGACTATGTCCAACTGACCAATTCAAACAAAGTTTAATTTCTATAGACACTTTAATTTATAATTTTAGATATTGATTTAAATTGCCAATACAGCTTTCTTAATAACAGGTAAACAAGTACAATCTAATGTACTATTGAGGCTTTTCAATATGAATGAATTCGATTTTAATAATTTGTATTATGCATTTCCTTGCATTGTCCTTTTTTGATTTTTTTTTATTACAGTATCGAAATCAAACGGTATCAATACCCTATGTGAACTAGTTGTCTATTATGAATCATGGTGGAGTCAACCAATACTTTCCCTTGAATCTGAATCTGTCTCTGAGGACCTCGCTATTCATCTCAACGGAAGCGTAAGCAACGGTGAACAAACTGAGTTTTCCGGAACCGATTGCTTAGTTGGAATAAAGAGGTCATCTGAAAAGCAAAGTACTACATATACCGCTGTTATTCAAAATTGCGACCCAAATCTCCCCATTGAAAGCACTTTTTACATTTGGCTTGAAAAATATAGTGGTACGGTTTTCTACCTTCCTTCAGACCCATACTGCTACGATTCAGATACCACGAATATGAAGAATCTGAAATCACAATGTTCGACATATGTATCCTTCGACCCATTTAACGTTACCTTCCATGAAGATAAAATGGCCGCTGACAATGTTAAGCTGAGAAGTAACAAGTTCCATCTCACGGGTTCTTGCACAGGTACATGCATAACGGTTAGGAATCAATGGTTTTTCTTAATAGTTTAGCTTTCCTGTGTATATTTTCACTGAAATAAAGTGCAAACCTCACAATCTATGAATCGTTATCTTTTAGGGAATTATGAAAAGGGAAATGCTGAATTAAAATCAAATGCAAATATGACTGAACAAACGGAATCTAAACAGTTTTTAAACCATATGTTACATAAATTCAAAATTTACAAAAGGATACTAATTCAAATTGATGACGTATAACTTTGATGACATAGCACCGTTGATGCCTCGAAAGAAAGTAGATCGTGTTTAAAATTTAAAATTTTTGCTATCTCCGTCTTTGAAAACATTGTGTGACAATTTCAATCAAACGAACTTCTGACTTAAAGTAGTCATAACCCTGTTTTCGTTAAAATTAAATATTTGGACGGTGGCCTTTTTTTTTTTTTTTTTTTTTTTTGCTTTTAATGACATCGTTCCTCTTTACCACTCATTTTATAAGGGCATGGATTTTTACAAATAAAAGTTTTAATAAAATTAAATCTCGAAGCGGGGGATCATGTCAACTCGGAAATGCTATTGATAAAGCGTCTACTCATTGAAAAAGCATAGGTTTATCCAACGACCTGTGTCATCCACATGTATGAGATAAGCACTTATATATACATTTACATTGATAAGAATTTGATAGAATTCGCTAAATCAAATCTACGCTAATTTGTATAAAAATCAATTTTTGCCAGATATCGTACACGCTATGATACAGTTACAGTATTAATAACTTAAAAAAAAAACCACGTACTCCATGAATTTTGGCTTAGAAGTTTTTCAGGGCAGCTCTGCTCCTAAATAATTCTTTGTGATAGGATGGGATGTAGGGAACAAATAAAGAGAGGATTTTTTAGGGACAGTTCAACATGCAGATTCCATCCCATTATTCCCGGCCGGCATTAACCATATACTGTTTACTGCAATAAACAGTAACATTTCATCATCAGATAAGATAAAATCATAACCCTGAATAAATCTATAGACTCTCGCTTGGAATTTTCAAATCAAAAATAGGGTCTCAACTTCCACTTTGGTATCATCAATATGAAGAAGAATCAAAGCACGGCGGCAGAACTTTAGCCGAAGTAGTACGCATACAAAAAATTGCGATTTGGGAGGTATTTTCTCTTTATAAACGTTATGGAATCGGGTGCCATTATATATATCCCAAAAACGGACAATATGCAAATGAGCAGAAATGAACATTATTTCTCCATATGAGAATTACGCTAGATCGATATAAAAGTCTTCGATATAAGCTGACCATTAGAAATTTCGGTGCGACTGGTGTGGTACTGTTTGATAGCTGTGTTCGTGAAAGTCCTTCATCACTTTATCATACAGTTGTTTTTTCATACCATATGCAATTTTTTTGTTTCTATTGCACTTCTTTTCAACTAAAGACAATTGTTTTAGTGCAAAACTAATACCTTTTTACGCAGGTGAGTTGCTATAATGGTTGTTAGCGTGTCATAAACTTTACACCTGATTTCAATTTGCATATAAAGTCTCAGAAAGCTAGTGTAAAATAAACTATTTTTCAAACTGAATATTTCAGACAATTTTGTTTTTATTCTCTTGCTAAACTCTCAGCGTGTAGAATATATATATGAAACTATAAGTTTGACATTAAGCCTTTTTCACACCCGTGGATAGATGTAGAATTTATCTAAGATCGTAATGTACGTCAAATCTACAAAAACATATTTCCCTTCAACTGATATTGCTAGGGATAATGTGTAATAAACAATTATCAGGTCTAGCATTCACCGAATCTTTGGTAAGTTTTTGTATCTATTATCTTCTATCCCTTGTCTAAACCAGTCTTTAACACAAGAAGTTTACTCTGAGTATCATACGCACATACTTCCATGATCCTGAGTGTTTCTCTTCCCGATTCAAGGTTATTGTCAGCAGCTGACGATGTCGCCGAGTCTTTATCAACAGTACTAGAATCAGCAGTGAGAACCTGTGTCATGATCGGCGGCAGTATTGTCATTAACAGTGACCTCGTTGCTGTCGGGAATGAGGCCATAATCGCCACCATCGTTGTACTTTTCCCCCATTCTGAAAAGTTCATCTTGCCGATTACTTAATTATAAGTAATTAAAGTTTTGATTTGACTTACATTGACTTTCCTGGATCGACTTCAAAACGTTCAGCACGTCCGTTTTAGAAATTAATTTCCTACGTGTAACCCTAACCCTTAAAACTACTGTTCCATCCAAACCAACCTGTTACCCTTGCGATATTATAAAGTAGTCCCGTGTAACTCGTTGAGACAGCTTTTGGACAAGACTGTAGTTTGACGAATCCAGGGACTGCTCTAGGACTGCTTTAGAAAACAAACATCCATGTAGACTGCTACAGGTATGTGGGGCGACTCTTTTACACATCCATAATAAAGTTCTGAGTCAGATATTAATCCCGCACTTTGTGTATTGCATATGCAGGTTCTCTGTCTAAAGTTTTTTTTATTATTATTATTTTCAGCAGAGATAGATTGATTCATTGTTTATTGTTTAACGTCCCTCTCGAAAATTTTTCACTCATATGGAGACGTCACCGTATGCCGGTGAAGGGCTTCAAATTTTGACCTGTACTTGGCACTCAGGGCCATTGAGCAGTGAGGGATCTTTATCGTGCCAGCGCCTGCCGCTGACACGGGACCTCGGTCTCATCCGAAGGAACCGCAACTTTCACTTCAAAGTGCCGAGCGCATGGCAAAGGAACAGTTGCTACCCATTTTAACGACTAAGTCAGTCGCTGCCGAGATACGAACTCACGACTTCCCGATCACGGAGAGAGCGCTCTACCGACTGAGCTACCGTGAACGGTTTTTCAGCAGAGAAGTACATGTGTAATTGAAATAAAATGGAAAAAAATTACTGAATTTTAAAATAGTATGGAAAGAGATTTTTCCCCACTTCCATGATTTGCATTGCCTTTACATTGCCGTTAAGTGTGCTCCGCGGGTACAAAACATGTTGATGTTAAAAAGGTTAATTTATTTCTGTTAAACCGAATGGAATGAAACTTCACACATCAATAAAACTAGTTAGTTTTTTTTTTTCTAAAAGAACCAATATATTTATGTACATTATTAAACCGGCGAACTCAGTTGTATAAAGAACAGTTAAAGACTTCAAGGGGCTGTAATATTTATACAATTGTAGTCTTCAATACATATTATCAGAAAACCGGAGCAGATTATTTTGTACGAAAGCCCAATGAGCTCATTTTCATAGGTAAAAAAAAATAAAATTTTCGTGTTATAACGCGAAACTATCGCAATATAACGCGTAACTTTCGCGAAAAAATGCAAAACTTTCGCGATATAACGCGAAACTTTCGCGAATAAACGCGTAATTTCGCGTTATAACTCGAAACATTTGTTGTTTAACCAACCATTTGCTTTAGCCTCAAATTTCTTTTGATTTTGTCATCAAGTTTATTCATTACAATGATAAGCAAAAGGCTATTTTGATCTTGGACTATAAGATAAATTTTAAGCTTTCTTGCTATTGAATCCATCTTTACCGTCACAATTTGTCTTTCTCAACGTTGTTCAAACAATTCAACATAAACATACAAGTTTATGCGAGTTTTCCAAAAGTTAAATTTCAAGATTATTAATTTCGGGGAAAATCAACCCTTTTTGGTGTCTTTTTATGCACTCTCTAGAGAATTTGAAATAACTTTACTTTATAGAGATTAAGATCTCAGAAAATTGACAAAATGAGGTAAATTTGTTAATTGTGTCCCACCGGATTTGTGAAAATTTGATTGAAGATTTTCCTTTGTCTCCGTTATTTTCACTGTGGAAATACGATATCCTATTTCGCCATGTTGTCATTCCATTGCTTACGAAAACATTGACAATTCAACGTGTACAAAGTCTGCTGTATACCTACATAGTTTTTATTTATGGCTAGTCCACGAACTTCTCTATTACCCAATATATAAATATTGGAGAAAATCTGGAGACCCCCTCCTCCTCAATAAATTTGTAATTAACAATATTCAATTATAATTGTTATTTAAACAGCATCATATGATCCGTTAAGCTCCTGAAATTATACATTGTTCGTTCACTTGTAAGTTATGTTTCTACAGTATATAATTTTTTTGTCCATAATGATTGATTTCTTTACTAGTGGTACAGTTGTAGTAAATGATACTGATTAAAAAACAGCTTGAAAAAAGTGTCAAGTGAAGATGCACATTAAAAAATAATGTCTAAAGAATTTAACAATTTAAAAAACATGTACAATAAAGTAAAATTCATTTTATTTTTTTCAATGGTGAGGGTTTTAAAAAATATTTTGATGACTAATCTATCCTATTCTTGCATCACTTCTCCAGTACATCTTCTGAGGAAATGATATTTTATAAATAAGTTCCTGAGGGTTCCCATCTGTGTTCATGTTCTTATTTGTCAGTCAAGATCAATGTTCATGAGTAACATTGCTATATGCATATTATTTCGCGTTATAACGCGAAAGTAACGCCTTTATTCCTGAAAGTTTCGGGTTATAACGCAAAAGTTTCGCGTTTTATCGCGAAAGTTTTGCGTTATATCGCGAAAGTTTCGCGTTTTAACGCGAACGTTTAGCGTTTATTCGCGAACATTTCCCGTTATAACTCGAAAGTTACGAATTTTATCGCGAAAGTTTTGCGTTATATCGCGAAAGTTTCGCGTTATATTGCGAAAGTGACGCGTTATAACACGAAAATTTTTTTTTTACTTACGAAAATGAGCTCATTGGTCTTTCGTAATTATGCAAATTTGTTTTTTAACCCAGGAAAAATCCTGAATGTTGATGGAATAAAAAAAATATGTCATAAGAGAGTTATGCATGTGTGTACAAATAGTACAGGCAGTATAAGAATGACAGAGATTATGTCGGATGAGGACAATCTGTGAAGAAACGGTTTATTTATAAAATTATTAAACAAAGTTGGAATGTCAAGGAAGGAAATACATGTAAACATTTAAGAGTTGCTTATCCCGCGAAAGCAGAGTTAATTAAAATTTGAACAAAAGAAATTATACATCGAAAACAATCGTTTAAAAGATAAATGTAAAATATCAGAAAACGTTTTTGATGAGTGGGTATTGGATAACACTTTTTGAAGTGTAAAGGAGCGGTCTTTTTTTTTTTGAAATTCTTGAGGCTATTTTTTGACGTTAAATTGCTGTTTAGTGTGCCCCGCGCGTACAAAACATGTTGATTTTAAAAAAGATGTAAATTTATTTTTGTTTAATAAACTAATACTTTTTACATATTAGGGGCCTGACCCCCATTTTTTTCCCAATATTACCTTTACTTTTGAAGATGTTCATTGAAAGAGTGGATAACTCCCCCCCCCCCCCCCCCCCCCCCCCCCCCGTCACTTCTTACCACAGTGAATTGATATCAAGAAAATTAATGCATTGTATGCAAAAATTGGAAATGAAAGAAATAGGCATTGAAAAAAGTCGCCCCCTTCCGAAATAGGATTTTCAAATTTTTTTTTGTTATTTTTTTTTTCGCTTGTCAACTTATTCAGGTAAGTAAAAAAAATTCTTTCTTGTGCCCCCCCCCCCCCCACTTTACAAAAAAATCGCATGATTCACATATACAATAAAACTCTAAAGTAGTGTACTTGTAATAGATTTCATTTACAAAAAGAATCTAACAAGAGATTAACCGGCAAATCTATGAGAAAACCAATGAGCAAAAGTCTAATGAAGTATTTTTTACAAGCTTCAACGTCAAAAAAATATTGTAATCTATTATGCTTTCTGTTCGTGGGATCTATTTTTAGCTGTAGCCAGTGATGACAAAAAGCACTCCAAGATTCAGATAATCTAAATTTTATATTGCTAAAAGTAATATTATCCGCATTTAACCGG
This sequence comes from Saccostrea cuccullata, assembly GCF_032062105.1. Taxonomy (NCBI): domain Eukaryota; kingdom Metazoa; phylum Mollusca; class Bivalvia; order Ostreida; family Ostreidae; genus Saccostrea; species Saccostrea cuccullata. Next base: position 21,903 of record NW_026932473.1, on the reverse strand, counting down.
GGGATGAAGCTTTGACATTTGAAACCAGAGGTAAAACGTTTAACTACTAACCGCGCTTAGAATATGAATGTTTGGAAGAAGTTAACTTAATGAATACTTTGCTTAAGGTGTACTTCCGAAAGTTACAAGGAAATGAAAATTTCCGACACATTGATGTTTATATCTTTTACAAGTATAGTTGAATCTTCTTTACACGCATAATTATTAGACACAGTGTAACGTCAAAATTAGACTTTAATGCCGCGTGTCCAATAGATGCATCTTTGACCTTTGATCATCTATGACCTTTGACCATATTTGACCTTTTCAGTATTATCTTCCCTTATTAGATACACTTTCAATGACGATCTGCTTCCTAAAAAAGGGAGCTTTTTCTAGAATTTAGCTAGTTCAAAGTATTCCATGTAACATGAGAATTAGAATGTTCGGCACCGCTGTCCTTGCCATTGTGACACTGTTTGACTCCTGTGTTTGTGTAAGTTCATCACTTTATCATATATTAATAATGTTAATCATATTACATCAATTTATTTCCATCAAGGGTCCTCTGTTGTTTAGAAAAACTAATAATTTTTTTTACCTGTATACATTCGTAAAGCCTAAATTAATTAATTTGACACTTTGAATTAGTGTAAATATAACTTTAAAAATAATGAATGAATATATATATCTATAACACTTTCTATATCTTAAATCTAAATAAAAATTCAATGATTTGATTAACGTAGAAATTAATAAACCTTCTCTATATGAGTTTGACCTTTAACATTATAATTCCATTACTTTCCTCGGGACTACTTTATGTCAATGTCAATAAAGTTGAGAGCTATAGAACACTGACTTTTGCTATTGTTTAAATTCAACAGTTTGTAAATTACTATGGTACTATACTTTAGAGGAGTGAGCATTCCCTGCTGACCGGTCACATCCGCCGTGTGCTCATTGTCATGATCAAGAAATAACGTACAAATCCGTCGTCAAATCAGTGTATAAATAATGGACTAAAAATTGGTATGAAAAACGTCCGTTAGCATTTGACTCAATGATAAATTGTATTTGCTGACAAGGTCATTGTATCGACAATAGAACTTACGAAATAATGACTTTAAACGAAACTGCTGATATTCTTGTTTCATCAACTTGTTTGTTAATAATTTACTTCGTTTTAGAAAATGTTCATACATGTACGTAGAGCATGCTCTTGCGTATCGAATCAACTGAGATATATACACTCTGTATCCAGGTGATGAAGGCATATTGCTGGATAAGTAAGGGAAGTTGACGATAGAAAAGTTAAAGTCATCACGTTTATCATATAACTTGGTTGTAAGATTACCATTAACGTCTTTTTCATTCGTTTATCATATAACTTGGTTGTTAGGTTACCATTAACGTCTTTTTCAAGTAAAATATCCAAGTATGAAACAGATGTGTCAGACTCTGTAGTATCTTTTATTTCAAACTCTCCTGGATATATCGCATCGACGTACGAATGGAAATATCCATTGTTAATTGACAATACGTCATCGATATATCTGAAGGTCGAGTTGAAGTCCAAACAAGTGTTTTCTTCATTTCACGCATAAGATTTTGCATAAAATCTGCTTCATATGAATACAAATATAAGTCTGCTAATAATGGAGCTCAATTGGTTCCCATAGGTTTTCCAATAGATTTTTGGAAGACCTGGTCTCCAAAAAACATATAGATATTGTCAATCAGAAACTCAAGCATCTTCTTGAGAGAAAGAAAGACAAAAACCGTTCAAATAACAAAAAGCAAGTACATTATATACAAATATTCAACTGTGACGTTCTGCAATCTACATCATACAGCTGGAAAAAAAACACTGTTTGACAAAAATGACATGCAATAGACAACATTTGTCATTTACAAAGCAAGACTGAGTCCAAACACCATGCAGTGATGGCTCGATCATTTAAATCAATAAAGCAAATAACCAGAAAATAGTGTACATAAATCACAAGCCTGATGCAATACCGTGTTTCTGTTGACATGTTAAAATGGATTTGAGGAAAAAAAAACACTCTAAACTTTGGCACAAGAACAATAAAATTTTAACATAAATGTCTGTCCTAACTATAGTGTATTGGTCTGTTGTGTCTGCTGAACATAACTAGGAAAACACCTATACTTGAACAGTTGTTCTGGGTTTAAAACAACATTTTGGAAACCTTTTCAAATGATATTTGACCTTATAAATCGTTCGGAACCCCTTTTGTGTTAAATTGGTTAACAAACACAAAGTAAATGAAAAAAAAAATATTGGTTATTGTATTTCTTGTATAAAATATTCATAAATGCAAAGCAGTTTACTTCCATGACATAAAAGTACTAAGTATTTGAAACAAAATATAGTGTAACTAGAGTATAGACAGGATCACTTCTAAGTAAACAAACCCTGCTCTTTTCAAACAATTGTTGTTAAACAACTAAACTTAGAGTGAGACGACAATAAAACATAATAAAGAGTAAAATATAAAGACACCAAAAATAGAATAATTTGCGAAATATTTCTGACTGAAAGTTATGAAAAACCGACAGATCGATTCCTTGGCTACCTTGCACTAGCAAATTGCTGTTTATAATTATGGAGCAGTAAATACATGTAGTATGGTCACGAAAAGCAGAAAAAAAATAAATTAAAACCACAACTTGTGCATTGAAATTCATGTGATGCACTAAATGAATACACATAGTTTTTTTTATATTAGGAGTCAATGATTTCGAATTTCATGCAATAATGGTACAACTGATAGAAGTTCCATTTGGTCTTGGGGTTTTGCATTGTCGTAAGAAAGAGGCAATAACAAATGTATTTTAAACGAAAAAAGCTACTCGCCATCTTCGTTAAAATTATACCTATAAAAAGATAAATACACTAAAATTCCGAGTAGAGGAGAATCAAGCTGTTGCAGATGCACGGAAGTCAAAGAGACAGGAATTTGGACTTTAACTTTGTTAGGGGAGGGATATCTCATACTAGTATTTTATTGATTTCAACAACTCATACAATATTCCTTAAAAACAAATGACATTTTGGTTACTTTTTGATTAAAGATGAGTTTTAAAAAAGATGACAATACTGGGAAATACGTGCAAAGAATACATGTTACATCAAATCACTTTCATTTTTTGTCTTTTTCTTAAAAAATGCATGCTGAAAACGTTCGAAATCTAGTTTATGAATCAGTGCTTCTAGAACTCAACGCCGTGAATTTTCTTGTTCAATTTCTAATTGGTTCTCCAGAAAGTCATCAGCGAACAAGAGTGCCTGGCGTAACGCTCCTAGAGCCAGGATGTTTACATTTATGCTAAGAAGTGTTTCTTTTTCGTAATTCTTCACCGGAATTACGTGGGATCTTGGGATTCCGATGACGTCAGCAGCTTTGTTCACAGGCCCTCTACAACTTCGCTCACAAACATATTGCTGATATCCTTCTCGACAAATTCACATACCTTGTCCATTTTGGTAAGTAAAACTAATTGAGGTATACCTATGGTATTCAAATTGTAACTAATAGAATGTAATCGCAAAGAAAAAATCAAATGTTATTAAAGAGGTTGGAGAGAATACTCGAAATCGGGTATTATCCGTGAAATCGCGTATAATACTCGATATAAGGGTATCGTTGAATCCGCGAAATCGGGTATAGGAGGTGTAATCACCTAATAAAACTTAAACAATGGGATGGCGCATGTTGCCAAGTTAACTTTCATCTAGATACACATGTTTTCTAAAGGTATCACTAGTCAAGTAAGAATTTGGGCGTCAAGATTAATGCGCTCGGGACAACAAATATCCGTGGAGCTCAGTACATTTCATGATCTGCACACAAAAAGGCGTTCGATTTGCTTTATATTTTTCCTTATGTTGAAAGTAGATGCATCTTCCTAATGTTCATTCCCAACACAACAGAATTGTAAAGTATTAGAATTTGGGAATTTATAATAATTCCACATCAACACGACAAACATAAACAATTTGTAAATAAATCAAATTATACGGAAACACATTTCACACACCAGATATGATGACATGTATAAACGAGGGATTGTCTATCGTATCTAATTATGCGTCATTAATTACTTTCACATTCATCTTGTGCATAAAATCAAATTTATTTATGAATGTATAAATAATGTAATGATAAAAATGTCTAAAATTTCGGCTAAAAGAACCCTCTTTCTCTTTTCTGAAAATCTTTTCTTTTATATTTATCAATCAAACATATTTGCAGAAAATGTCTTCAACATTTAAGCAGAAACAGTGATAGTTTCAGGAATACAGCTTATGAGAGAACATAACTACTGATTGTTTAATTTCGCTAAGTCATCAATATTTTACCATTTCTTGGCGACTTCAAAAGGGGGGGGGGGGGGGCTAAAGGCTTCTTGATCACCTCAGACAAAACAACCTCGACTGTGTTCTACATGTATCCAAGATACCACTCTTTTAATGTCACGGTCGGTTAAACTCGGTCATATATTTTTATACGTAGGGAAGATTTATTCATCTGTTATAATAAAAATCATATACATTGTAGGTAAACAAAAAGCAACCTGTTATTTTCTAACACAATATAAGACTACAAGTATTTAGAATTCATGTTTATTTTTTAAACACATTTTTTCATTATAGGTGAGTATTGGAAAAAGTTATTGCCATGAGTAATATGTATCGTAGATAAAATAACAGTTACTAAAAGAAAACTGTGACATATTGTCTAGAACCAGTCAGATAGTGCGTTGTATTATATAATGAGGTATAAGATAGCAATATAAAAAAATATAGAAGGTAAAGATGTAAAATTCACCCTGTCTATCAAATAGTATAATAAAGAAAGTAAGTGGCTACGATTTTTATGAAATTTTAATGCCCGATGAGGAATTATATTCCTCAAAAGTAAGACAAGAGTTTCCAAGGCAATAGAACACTCCATTATTTCAGTTTGTTCATTAACATGTTCATAAACTTAAAAACTATAAGAAATGTGAAAACTTGACTATGTAATTCATATTTCAATGACTGTACCTCTATCTTTATTGAGAAATTCAATGTATTTTTACTTCATGAAAAGATGTACACATTTGACTTTCATTTATACCCCCCCCCTAAAAAAAGAAGAAAATCCTGTTCATATGACTTCTCGCTCTCGATTTCCACACAAATGCATAAAATAAAGGTAAAATAGTATATTTTGTATCGATTAAAATGCAATCAAAAAATTTAAAGTGTCTTTGAATAAAAATTTCATGCCAAATTTACATAAAAAAAGATACTTAGCTTCAATTAGCTATTTTCAAACTGTTTTCCCGTGGGTATTTATTTCCTTTCATTTTATTTTTCTCTTTATAATAACTTTGGTATTCTATTATTGCAGAGATATACAATTAAGACTCGCTTATACTGTACTCTCTAACTGTTAGGAGTAATTTATATTTCACGAGAAATGGACGCCATACATTTTTGAGTAAAAAAAACATAATACGGCGTCAGTCGTTTAATTTCTTTAAAATTTCAGGTTTTGTAAACAGTGCACAAATTAGAAAATTAAGTATATGGAATACTTTAATGGGAAATAAAGACAAACAAAGTGTAGTTATTTGTGTTTAGAAATTATATCGAAAAATAATTTGTTTCCCCGGCAGTGTTTGTTGTGTGATTTTAAACTTATTTGATAACCTTATGAATTGGGTTTAATAAAAATAAATCCACAAGATACTGATGTACAAGTAACAGTTACTGGCATATTACGCCGTTGCTTTATTCTTTAATTTTTATAGAAAATTGCACGGAATACCCGATTTCGCAGATACAACGATACCCTAATATCGAGTATTATACGCGATTTCACGGATAATACCCGATTTCGAGTATTCTCTCCGACCTGTTAAACATAGACTGCCTCACAAACAGTTCATTCAGAAAAGTATCTTTTTTTCTTGAATGCATCATAAGTTATTAAATAAAAAAAACGGTCTTTTTTTAACAAGTCGTGATAATTATATAAAAGAGAATATCCTTAAAGAGCAATATGTTATATATAATGATTTAACTTTTAAAGAAAGTCCACATACCCCTGTCAACTACCATCGTTTTGAAGTCCTTGAGTTTTTTAAGCGTGTCTTCCGGTAGAACATCTAATGTGCTTCCGTCAATAACAAACACAACAACATGCATTCGCTCTTTCAATGTTGGATCTTTGACAAAACCTGGAACTTTTGTGGACGCAGAATCAACTGGATTGAACTAAAAATAAATGTATGACGTTGCGCACGGTGTTGGTGTCACTTTCGGTAACGTCAAAATGACGTTATTTAACATGACGTTAGAAGGTCGAGTTAATGTCGTTTAGGCCAGCTTTAAAAAATTGTTTGCTTGTCCTCTCCCGACTCTGGATAAAAATTTGGGGTCAGTAGATGAGATACATGAACATTATTTTTCACAGAAAATTTCAGTATCAAAGCTAAATTTTAAACATATTTTCAGATTACATAAACAATATTTTCTTCATGATTTTTAAAAAAAATTTAGAGTCGGGTCATTTTTATCCAGTCGGTCGGCAAATGGAAAGGAAACAAAATTTTAATTATAGCCTTGTGTTTCTAATTGATTTTGGCTGTTATTGTATGGTTTTGAAAACTAAAAAAATATAGTAAAACTCTAAATCAGTAGCTTATTGTTCATTTCCTTCAGTGCTACACATTCATATTATATGATAGTCCTTATATTTAGTAAAGCATGATGCAACAGTGAAGAATATTCAGACATTTACAAGTATATCACTGAAGTGAACGTGAATCAATCACACTTTGTAAAATTGAAAGGTGCATGTCCTCTGAAAGGATAATTTCGTTTCCATTAATAGGAAGTTCATTTTTTGAAAACATATAAAGAATAGATTTTACAGGTACAATGGCAGATTTTTTCTGGTTAATCTTGAATTTCAAAGGATTTTCTTTGGATTGTATAAAATACTTTCCTCGCAATACTTCGTCTCCGGACTTATATGACGCCCCCCACTTGTCCGTTTCATCTTGTTCGAGAACTGTTGACTTTGATGATGCTTTAAATAAATAATAATCACTTTCTTCTGACAACAAAGCAAGGATGCAACCTTTTGAAACAAGTTCGGAAAGTGGATGATATTCATTAGTTTCGTCAACGGCATCATTAATATCGTGTGACCGCATTTCAGGGGAAAATATAGTAGATGTAGGGGTGCCCAAGAAATCTGTATTTGTACAATTCGTCACGTTTCCCTCTAGACATTCTTCGCAATCATAACACGAAAGGTATCTGACATAATTGTTTCCTGATATATTTGAAATAAGTTGATGGATGGAGCGAATACCAGGAAGAGGGCTATAAAGTCTGGGTGGATCTCGAGGAATTTCCTCTACAAATCTAAAAATTCTGCGTTTTACATTTGAGACACCTTTCGGATTTTGTAATTTTTCATTGGCAAATTGGAACAATTTTTTTGCATTTTGAATTATGCACTGCCCACGCAGAATTGCTAAGTCAGCTTGATTTTTTAAGAACCCACCAGCTGCATCCTGTGGTCCTTTAGCATGACTTGTTTCGAAAAAATTTCGAGTTAATGTTGTGTATCCAAATTCAGCGACAGATTCAGAGACATCTCCAAAACAATGCCTACTCTTATACTGTGCTGCACAGCCATCACAGAATTCGTGCATCGTATGTACCTCGCATGAAATAGATTTAAGATAATCTGAAACTAATTTCTGACAATGGTGAGTAAAATATTGGTCATGTTTTTCGTCTGGAGAAATGGTGAAGAAATGTTCTGTTATCAAATTTGGATCTTCCATTGTACTTTCAATACCGTCGACTTCGAGAATCGCGTGCCTATGAATTATTGTTACATGGATTGAAACCTCCGTTCTTTGAAAGTAGTTTGATTGAATTTCATTTTTATCCCAGCATTTGTAATTTTCAGAGAAGTCGTGAATTGTTATACAATGACTTTGTGGCAAACTTTGTTGCAAATTCTTTAATTGTTGCATTTGCCATTTTGCACGCATATTGTGGGAGGGAAATTTGTGTAGAAGTTGTTTTAAGTAATCAAAAAGTTCAGCTGGTTTAGTAATTTTTTTTGTCATCATAAGTTTTTTGGTTTCTCCCCCTTTTGATTTTACAGTCTTATACTCGAAACAATCCCATGTTACATCTGGGGAGTCATCATTCGATTCTCGCTCCTCGGGATACAGGTATAACTTGTGAACACCGCATTGTTCACATTTTCGATCTAAACAAGCTTTCGCGTAATGTTCATTATTTGGGGGACACAGTGTTTGAGAGACTAGTTCGTTAATATGTTCATACAGATTTGGATTTGAAACGTAGGTTTTCCTATAAGTCATGCATGCCCTAAAAACGTATTTCATCTCCAGATGATAGCGACAACAACAAGTCACTTTATCTTTGGGTCCGGCTGAACGAATGTAATATGGCTTGCACGCCTCAAAGAGCCTTCGACATACTTTAATTTCAGGGTACTGTAGTTTGAAATCGTTATAAATTTCTGTTTGGGATTTTTCTAGAATTTGAACTGCGTGTGATGAATACTGTTTTGGCCCGATTCTAACCCGCTTTACATCATTCTTATTTCCAGTCGGATGAGAATTTTCGGGGGCGCACCAAAATTCGTATATGAGTTTTCTGTTTTCGTCAGACAGAGCGTCTGACCTTGTTTTTCGCTTCGTATACGTGAAGCTAGATGACTCTGAATGAAAAATTTTATTGCGTACAACATAGGCCTTTGATATACGGCGAACAGGAAGTCCAAGCTTTTTAGCAAGAGAAGATTTAGACCTAGACTCTTTTACAGAATCTCCACTGACGGAGGCTGTCAGAAAATCCATTACCTCCCTTGATTTGTCACACCTTTTCATTTTCAGTTTTGAAACAGACTCTTTTATATCCCCGAGTACAGAATTTTGAAGGATTGAATTTTCTTTTTCCTCCGGAGAAGGAACAAGGTTTTTAGATTCTAGTATTTTAACAACAGGTGAATTGCTGTCTTCTAGAAATGCTGCAATGGTAGCAGCTTGTTTTATAGGAGAGTTTGGCAAATTTGATTTTAATTTTTTCAAAGCTCTACTTTTTTGCATTTTGTTTTCAAAAGATAGTTCAGTGACTTCCTTTAATTCGCTCGATATTTGTTGGTCGTTTTTTTTCTTGCGCCATCTTTTTTGTCTTTTCATTTTTTTGGTGCGTTTAAATTCATTTAATTTGTTAAGGTTAGATTTAAATTCTCTCTCTCTTTGTTTTCTGACTCTGTTATTTTCTCTTTTTATCCTCTCCTGTTCGCGCTGTTTTCGTTTTCGTATTGTTGCAGCTTTTATGTTTGCATCTAAATAGAACATTTGACAATTTTGTAATTTTGTGGAGATAAATCACATAATTTTATATCTCAAAAATTGTAAAATTATATTTTATGGAACACTTAAATGGAACACTTGACTTAAATTATTTTTTTCCAGTACCAAACCGTTGACTTTACTTTAAAAGTAATGCCGCTCAATGTTTTACACGAATTTCATGTTGACATTTTATTGGAATTGTGTGCATAGAAAAAAAATATCCGGGAAAAATAACAATTGTGGTGGGATTTTTGTACCTCGAACAAGACATTTTTGGTGGGATCCCCTGTCATTTTCGGGGTTTTGTTTGCTGTCGTTTACCCTCTTCCTCCATTCAATAGTTTGTTGCACCTTCTTTTGGCTCCTTTTTTCCTTACTTATTTTAATCCGTTCAGCAGCTGTCAATTTACTCGTGCCTAAATGTTTAAATGTAACTTTTAGACCAACATCTGTTTAATAAATTACTTATAATTTTAAAATATATACTAGTTCATTGTATATAGCCCCCCTTCCCATTTAATAAAAAAAAATACATTCTTTAGCATTTAATGTCATTAAATACATCAATAGAATGAACTAAAGGATATAAAACTTCTTTTTAATTTTACTCTAAATTATATGTTTACGTTAATGTACGTTAATTAGAATTGAACATCAAAATAACCCTAATTTTTACGTCTGTGACATTATATGTTGACTTTCAATTCTTGGTGGGATAATGTTACCGTTTCATTGAATATAAATTTATTTATATAGATTTCTTTTTTAAGAGATGCACATTCGATAAAAATCTATTTTTTTTTATTTTGTCTTTTTTTAAAGACTATAGAATTGGTTGATATTACTACTATCATATCAAATTAATACGCGTTATCAATTTTGTGCAAAGTGTGACATTACATGTTGACTCCGTAGATTGTCTCTAAAGTAATCATATTATTGAAGAATTAATTCAATTTTATGTCTCAAGGAAAATCTGAATTTGCACATTGTATATATAAAATTCGAGGGGGCTTAATTGAATAATAAATTCATAATAGGAAATCAAATAATGGAACATCGCATTTAACTATGACGTTTTCGTCGTCATTTTATTTTTGTGACACATAGATAGATATCTTATTTTATTATTTTTCAGAAAATTTACTGCGTCAAATACTAAAAAAATTGTATAGATTTGCATATACTGATAATATGAGAAGAAATAATGGATTTTTGAAAATTTGATAGTGATCATTAACCCAGTATAACCAATTGACCTATTCCACGCGATTTAGAAATAGCAACTCTAGAACTTTGTGACACAAAAATATAATAACATCATCGGAAGAATCTTCAAAATATAAGGCTCTTATTACACTTTTAATGTAATATCAAAATACGATTATTTTTATTTTGATTAGTATTATTGAAATAAAATTACTAAATCTATTTTAAAACATTTGATTTTTTCTTAAATATCTAATTACCCGCCATGGTCCTTCTCTCTTTCCTCCTTTTTTACGCCTGTCTACACACCCATTTTACATTTTAAGCCAGCGTCTGTGGCATACATATTGAATGACATCACAATAGAAATGACGTACATGATTTACATCATATTTTTAATTTTTCCGCTAAATTTCATGGAGATATTTTATATTTTGATGAAGTTATCAACATTTTGCTACTGCATATGCATTGCCCCTGTTACCCGTCTACATGTAATTTTGACGTAATTTTCGTTATATTAGACCAAATATATTTTTAATAATCAGTTTTTGGACAGGTTTTTCAATAGAAATGTATAGAGAATATAATTACCAACCGAATGATATATAACTTTAATAGTAAATACTTTCCATCACACATAAATGAGAGATTAACGATGCAGCAATGGTGATTAAAACTTTTTGACACCAACACCGTGCGCAACGTCTATATATTACATCAATGTCTGTTCAATACATCAAGTTATTATTTTGCGCTTTGGTTTTAAATCTATATGAAAAACAATAAAGTCAGCAAGATGTTGAAGATAGCAAACAGTAATCAATCTCATAAAATCTTCAAACAATACAAATATGTAGAGAGGGCTAAAACACGGACCACCTGATATTCCAGAGATGGAATCAGATGCGTAGGAGGAAGAGACATCCCCAGCGCCAGAGGTAAATGAAACTAAATGATGCTGTTTAAATTGTTTATGTACAGATAATGTTAACAAAAAATGGATGTATAGTACGGAAAGTTGTTCTAAACAAATCAAGATAGTTATGTACATTAGTAAACCGGCGAACTCGATCGTACAAAGAACATATTAGGTCATCAAGGGGCTGTAAAATTTACACAACTGTAGTCTTCAATACATCTTATCAGACAAATTTAAATTATTGTGACAATAAAAAAAACAAGATTTTTTCCCCAATTCATGGATTTAAAGTACTTGTGTTTGAGACAAAAACATATCAAACAATGCTATTTCTTTATTGATTTTTCATTAATCAATAATTTAAAAAAAATAACGTTAAAAGATATCTTAATTGAATCATATATATTATTAATTTGTGTATGTTTAAGAAATAAGAACGTTAACTAAAAGCCATTAGATATCAACATCCATCTGAAGTTTCAATCACCCAGAAAAAATTGTGACGTTTCAGAACGTAACGATGCAATCTTGTGTTTTACACAGCGCAGGAAAAATCCTTTATATATTGAAAATGTTTTGGGGGGGGGATTACACAATGAATTGTTGTGGACAAATTTTGTACAGGCAGTATCTGTTTAAATAAATTTGGTAGAGACTGTATTGTGGGTGAGGACAATCTGTGAAGAACTGTGAAAATATAAACAAACACTTTCAAAAGTTGGAACGTCAAAGAAAGACATAAGCTCTTCAGAGGTGCCTACCCGTAAAAGCAGAGTTAAGTAATAAAAGAAATTTAAACCTTTACAAAGGAATATAAACATCGAGAACAATTGTTAAAATGTAAAATATTAGAAAAAAGTTTTAATGAGTTGGCATTGGATAATGTGTAGGGGTAGTAATTTTTTAAAGAAATTCTTAAGGCAATGTTTTGATATATATATATATATATATATATATATATATATATATATATATATATATATATATATATATATAAATATATATATATATATATATATATGGAATGAAATTTTTAACATCAACAAAACCAATATTTTCACTTATCATATACTTGTCAAAATTTCTAAGTCCCCACTTTTATTATTTTAAGTATTTAAAAACCTTTACATTAATTAACTAGTTGTTCACAATTTTGACTTAATTTTTAATGATGGCCTGTTACGGCCAAAAAAAAAATTGGAATCGAATATGTAATTACTCATCCATGACCGATTTTGTTAAAAAGTATTAAGTGCGAGTTTCATATATTTTCGGGTGTATCTTTCATTTAATTAAATTTCCATGGGTTATCCATCTTTAGTTGTTTAGAAAAAAAAAGAAAAAAGCTTGTTTGAAATGCCGTGTATGTACGAACGACTATGTGCAAGTAAAGTTGACATGGTCCAAACTGGTGGTAGTAAAGGAGATTTGTATTTCCTTCCTTTGTATTTGTTTATTTTATTAAAACGTTCAAAATACCGTCAGGAAGATGCACAAAGCTTACATATATCCCTTATAATCATTAGAAATTGCTAGATTTTCAACGAATGCTACTAAACCATCGTAGGGTTTAACCGGAAATTCACTGAAACCGGAACCGAAAGTGCCAATGGTCAAGGCGTATACACGTACTGCAACGACACATCAATAGGGCTACTACATAAAAATTACTATCTATTGTGGAAGGAACCTATCTGCACGTGCAATTGCTCTGCACTCATTAGAAATTAATTGAAGTGTCTTTAATTATCCAAATTATTAGAAACAAACTGGAAGAGTGGGGAATGCGTGTAAGGAGACCTTATGTACTGTAGGATAAATATTGTCGGGTACAAACAATTTCTGTAAGCTTCAATGTCATCCACATCTCAACCCGATAGAACATAAATGGGGCAAGATGGACCAGAGGCAAGCGCTTTTCCAGCAGCAGAATCTAGCGGAAATATAGAGGACAACCTAGTCCATACATGGAATTACCTTCAATAAAGATTTTTGTTTAATTGTGTGAACTCTTTGAGAAGCATTTGTCTTGATCTTAATTCCTTTGAATGGAGGATAATAACAGTATTGAACGGTGCGAATTTTTAATTCTAGAGTGCCTTCACTTTTCTGCATTTTGTGTTAAAGTCCTTCAATAAAATTAGATTAAGTGAAAAAAAAAATTGTTTTGCTTCTTTTTACCATGTATAGTTATCAATTTATATTGCCTAAATTATTTAATATAAAGGCAGTGTGAAACAAAAACTTACATGGGGACTTAGAAATTTTGATTAGTATATTATGCTTATTTAAAATATCTAGTAGGTAATATAACGGAAATCGACATTGTCCACGAACTTTTCGAACAACCCTCGTAATTTGAGGTATTTAATCGCGTGATTCACACAATAAAACTCTAGAGTAGTGTACTTGAAATAGTTTTCATTTGCACAATAAGTAATCTAACAATAGATTAATCGGCAAGTTTGTGAAAAAAAAATTTATGAGCAAAAGTCTGCGAACTCTAATGAAGTATTTTTCAAAAGCTTCAACGTCAATAAAAATATTGAAATCCACCGTGCTCTCTGATCATGAGTTCTATTCCTAGCTATAGCCAGTCATGACAAAGAGTTCAATCTGATCGAATGCCTGTTTCAAATAATCTAAATTTTACATTGCTTAAATAATATTATCTGGATTTGAGGTACCTGATGACTTTTACGTGTAACAAACGATGCTATTTTACCAATTAACCGGGGGATGAAGCTTTGACATTTGAAACCAGAGATAAAACTACTAACTGTGCTTAAAATATCTGAATGTTTGGAAGAGATTATTTTTACTAAAGAAACTTACTGAATATTTTGCTAAAGTTGTTTTTCCGAAAGTAAACAGGAAATAAAAATTTCCGACATATTGATGTTTACATTTTTTATAAGTATTGTTGACTCTTCTTTACACTAGTAATTATTGATAACAGCGTAACGTCAAAATTGGACTTTAATAATGCTACGTGTCCGATAGATGCATCTTTGACCTTTTCAGTATTAACTACCCTTATTTCAATCGCTTTAAATGACGGTCAACTTTATAAGAAGAGAGAGAGAGAGCTTTTTCTAGAATTTAGCTAGATGAAAGTATTCCATGTAACATGAGCATTAGAATGTTCGGCACCGCTGTTCTTGCCATTGTGGCACTATTTGACACCTGTGTTTGTGTAAGTTCATTACTTTATCATGTATTTATTATTTTTTATCATACTTCATGCAATTTATTTCCATCAAAGGTCCTCTGTTGTTTAGCAAAACGAATAGTTTTTTTTTACTTATTTACATTCGTAAAGCCTACGGATAATCCATTATTAATTAATTTGATACATGTACTTTGAATTAGTGTGGGTATCACTTTAAAAATCATGAACGAATATATATCTATTACACATTCAGTATTTTAAATCTAAATAAAAATTCAATGATTTGATTTACGTAGAAATTGATAAACCTTCTGTATATAAGTTTGATGTTTCACAATATAATTACTTTCCTCGGGGCTACTTTATGTCAATGTCAATAAAGTGATAATTTGAAAACACTTACCGATGCCTTTGTTTAAATTTTATGGACGTTATAATGACCTTTTTAGGGAATATCACCTTAAATTGTATTGTATTTGGCTGACTTGTTTACAAACTTTTTTTGTATGTAATACCAATTGTGAGGCTACTTTTTAACTTGAGTTCGAAATATTTCGTCCCCCTGATCAATTCACGAATCAGAGGACGTTGCTGGTTACAGGGGATGCTTACTCCTCCCAGGCAATTGATCCAACCTCTGGAATTTCTGTATTTATGCCCTCTTTTTTAGCTCACCTGAGCTGTCGTCGTTGTCGTCGTCATTTTAAACTTTTCACATTTTCATCTCCTTCTCAAGAACCACTGGGCAAATTTCAATCATACTTGCCACAAAGTATCCTTGGGTAAAAGGATTTAAATTTCTTCAAATGAAGGGCCATGTCCTTTTCTAAGGGGAGATAATTATGAATTAGTGAAAAAATAATGGCATCTTTTAAAAAATTTCTTTTCCGAAACTATTGGGCCATGAAAAATGAAAATCATATGGAAGCATACTCAAGCAGTGTAGATTCAAGTTTATTCAAATCACGATCTCCGGGATAGGGTGGGACCATTATTGGGGGTCAAAGTTTTGCATAGGAATACATAAGACAAATCCTTAGAATTCCCACTGGGCGAGAACTACTGGGCCAGGAAAGATGAAACTCATTTTGAAGCATCCTCTGCTAGTGTAGATTTGTTTGCTTAAATTATGACCCCCGGAGGTAGGATGAGGCCACAATGGGGGATCAAAAGGACCACTCGTGCATTTCAGTTTTTAAATATTAGACTGATCTTTGCTTTTATCCTAGCCTCAGTACTCAGGTGAGTGATGTGGCCCCAAGGCCTCCTGTTAAAAAATCGATCACTGTTTGCTGATCTTCACCCTTTTCATTTTTTAATAATTTCATTTCACTTGTATCAAGCAATTTCATTGGCTGAATTATTCAGAGGAACATATAATATTTTGTATAACATAACTTGCCTACGTCACATAACTTACGTCAAAAACGTATTACTCCGCTTGACGTTACTTTTAAAATATGCTATATATTTGAAGTTTTTTTTCTGGAGGAAAAATTCTCATTGTATATAATGAAATTAAATTATAAGGAATGAAGCTAATTTCAACTTATTTTATACGCGGTTTATAAAGCGTTAACTGCACCAAGTTATGTTATATCGTATAACAAAAGTTGAAATTAGCTTCATTCCTTAAGAAGATATACATTAATTAGCTTAAAATTTCTAAATGTCAGGATTCCCAGACCATACGTGTTCTAGAAAAGCCGAATATCAGACCCCTTTATCTGTTTGTGTACGAATCGACGGAGGAGAGGACGGCTGCGCATGGTAGTTTACAGTGTCCACCTGATACAAAAGCAGCATTTCCCGAAGGGACATTTTTCATTTATGACAAAGGTATTTTGAACAAAAAATGAGGTATAACTAGCAATAGTATTAGATTCTACTCAGACTATGATCAGTTAAGGCATGGCTCCAGTCTCTAAATTATATGTATACGAAACCACATTTTAAAACTAAAGGAAATTAGATACAATTTCACTTACTATTAAAGCTTTGCTGAAATGAATTCTACTTTTATTTATAGTTTTGCGTATTTTTTGTGTAATACTTTTTAAACAGATGTTTTTTTTATTATTTCAGAGTTGAATGCAAAGGAAAACAATACAATCTGTTATTTTTTTCTGGAGTATGACTCCATGTATCATCCAAAAGTTTTGCTGAAATCTGAATCTGCATCAGAAGAACTCGTGATTTATTTAAATGGGAGTGTAAACCGTGGTGAACAATCTGAATTTTTAGAGACAGATTGCTTAGTCGGAATAACAATGTCATCTGAGAATCAAAGTACCACATACACTGCTATGATTCAAAATTGTGACCCAAATTTCCGTATTCAAAAGAAATTTCACATTTGGCTTAAAATATCTGGAAGAATTATCAACCTTCCTTCTGACCCATACTGCTACGATTCAAATACAATGAATATGAAGAATTTTAAATCTCGATGTTCGACATATGTATCCTTCGACCCATTTAACGTTACCTTCCATGAAGATAAAATGGCCGCTGACAATGTTGAACTACTCCATCTTGGTTACGAGTTCGAGGCCGCATGGGCAGGTCCTTGTACCAGTTCATGTATAGCATTCATCAAACGATGGTATTTTATACTGATTTAGCTTCCTAAGCTTGTCTTATCTGAAATAAAGTATTAACATCAAACCATTTACTTTATGGTATTTAAGTGTATTCTGTGACGAACAAAAGGAGAATCCACAAAGGAATAAAGAACTTAGCGATATAAAAGTAGTAACTGTATTTTTTTTATACGCAATGTATTCTGATAATGAAGTTAAAAGAAAGTTTCAAATTTTAAATTTCAACCTAAGAAAGGCTATTTATTTATTCATTGGTCAGCTTTTGTGTTAAAACATATCATTATCTTATAAATGTTTAAAAAAAATGTATAAAAAAATTTATAAAAAAGAACTATCATACCGAACTTCCTAGAATAAAATAGAGTGATCCGGTTCCCCTAGCTCACATTAATACTGTAAAACGAGAATACTCTCTTTCTGTCCTTGTTTCTTTCCCTTTTTCCCACCCTTATCTCATATGCACCTTGAGTAATATGACAATTTCTGATTTACAGGTAAAATAATGAAATAGAAGTACAAAAATATGATCATGTGAATGAATGTATGAATGGATGAAGTTTCCTTTCCACCAATTTATTCATAAAGTAAATAAATGATCAATGTATGTCCTTCAAAACTTGTTATTTTGAGATCATCCTTCATGTGTAATCCCTTTCTAGAATTAATACAAATATACATCTGCAGAGCCCAGTTGTTCATTTAATATCATTTTTGGTTACCTGGGAAACTCAGGTGACCTATTACTATCTGGTTTCCTCCGTCGTTGTGCGTCGTCCGTCATTGTGTCGATCGTTAACATTTGAACACTTTCAACTTCTTCTCTAAAACCGCTCAACCAATTTCAACCAAATTTGGTATAAAGCATCAATGGGTAAAGGGAAACAAAAATGATGAATTTTATTATCCCCACCCCCCCCTGGGGTCTGAAGAATGGGATCAAAACCACTAAAATTTATGCTATCTTTAACAAATCTTCTTCGTTACTCCTGGACATCAAGCAGTCAAACTGTTCGCATGAATGTAATGAGCATTGAGTCCTCTACAATAAAAAATTGTAAAATCCATGGCCCAAGGGTCATGGGTTCTGGTGTAAGGGCGGGGCTATAGTGATTATATAGTGAAAATGCATTAATTCTTTGAAAATCTTCTTCTCTGCTCCTGGGTATTAAATAAAGTAACTAAGTACATAGTTACATGTATGAAGAGCAAGAGTGCCTCTAACAACAATTGTGAATTTTATGGCCCCAGGGTCAGGGGGTTCTGGTGTTAAGGCCGGGCTCGATTGATTATATAGTGAAAATGCATTGATCCTTTGAAAATCTTCTCTGCTCCTAGGTATTAAATAAACTAACTAAGTACATAGTAATGATGACCATTGAATTCTCTACCACAATATTGAAATTCATGGCCCCAGGGTCAGGGGTTCTGGTGTAAGGGCGGGGCTATAGTGATTATATAGTGAAAATGCATTAATTCTTTGAAAATCTTCTTCTCTGCTCCTGGGTATTAAATAAAGTAATTAAGTACATATTTATAAAGAGCAAGAGTGCCTCTAACAACAATTGTGAATTTTATGGCCCCAGGGTCAGGGGTTCTGGTGTTAGGGCCGGGCTCTATTGATTATATAGTGAAAATGCATTAATCCTTTGAAAATCTTCTCTGCTTCTAGGTATTAAATAAACTAACTAGTAAGTACATAGTAATGATGACCATTGAATTCTCTACCACAATATTGAAATTCATGGCCCCAGGGTCAGGGATTCTGGTGTAAGGGCGGGGCTATAGTGATTATATAGTGAAAATGCATTAATTCTTTGAAAATCTTCTTCTCTGCTCCTGGGTATTAGATAAAGTAATTAAGTACATATTTATGAAGAGCAAGAGTGCCTCTAACAACAATTGTGAATTTTATGGCCCCAGGGTCAGGGGTTCTGGTGTTAGGGCCGGGCTCTATTGATTATATAGTGAAAATGCATTAATCCTTTGAAAATCTTCTCTGCTTCTAGGTATTAAATAAACTAACTAGTAAGTACATAGTAATGATGACCATTGAGTCCTCTACCAAAATTGTGATATTCATGGCCCCAGGGTCAGGAGCTCTAGTGCTAGGGCGGGGCTATATAGATTATTCAGTAAAAATGCAATATTTCTTTAAAAATCTTCTCTGCTCCTGGGTATTAAATAAACCAACTAAGTACATTGTTAGGATTAGAAAGAGTGCGTCTTTCAAAACTGTGAATTTTATGGCGCCAGGGTCAGGGGTTCTGGTGATAGAGCAGAACTCTATTGATTATATAGTTAAAATGCATTAATCCTTTGAAAATCTTCTTCTCTGCTCGTAAGTATTTAATAAACTAATTAAGTACATAGTAATGAAGAGCAAAAATGTCTCTACCAAACATTGTGAATTTTATGGCCCCAGAGTCAGGGGCTTTTAAAAATTTTCTTCTCGGTTCCAGTGCTCCTTCTTATTAAATCAACTAAGTACTGCAACATAGTCATGATGAGCAAGAGTGCCTCTTCCAAAATTATAAATCTTATTGCCTAAGGTTAGGAATTCTGGTATTAGGGTGGGGCTCTATTGATTATACAGTGAAGATACATTAAAGATCTTTCTGAAAATTTCCTTCTCTAATACTGGGTACTAACCAGATGAACTTCCTATATAGTTATGATGAGCAAGGGCCCCTCTTCCATAATCGTGAACTTCTAGGCCCAGGATTAGGGGGTACCATAGAGGGGGGCTCTATTTATATACTGAAAATGAATGAATTTTTTTTAAATCTGCACCTTGGTATATTAATCAAATATTTTGAAACAAGTAAGTATGAGTGCCTTTTCAAAAATTGTGCAATGTGTGGATCTAGGGACAGAGGTTCATGTGTGGTAGGGCACAACTGATTATTTGTGAATATTACTTATATTTTGAAAGTTTTTTTTTTTGTTCCCCTACTCTGTCTATGGGTATTTTAAAGTAACCAAACTAAGCAATTGCTAAGTGTATAGTTATGATGAGCGATGGTGCCTCTTTTAAAATTGTGAATGCCAAAGCATCTAGCTTTAAATTTGAACCAAATTCAATCACTGGGAAGTTGTTGCATTATGTTCAGGTGACCTATCAGGCCCATGGGCCTCTTGTTGTCCCCCGCTTGAAAAGTGGGGGATACTAATTCGGGTTTGTCCGTCCGTCCGTCTGTCCGTCCGTCTTTCTGTCTGTCTGTAACGTTTTCGTTTCCACACGATATCTCGAGAACCCTTTGAGCTTTTGGAATGAAATTTTGCACAGAAACTCCCTATGGACTAAAGAAGAACCCTATTGATTTTGAGGTCAAAAGGTCAAAGGTCAAGGTCATAAATAAGCAAATTCTGTCTGTTATAACACTTTCGTTTCCACACGATATCTCAAGAACCATTTGAGCTATTGCAATGAAATTTTACATAACAACTCCCTGTGGCCTTATAAAGACTCCTGTTGATTTTGGGGTCAAAAGATCAAAGTTCAAGGTCGCAAATTTATACATTCTGTCTGTTTGTAACACAATCATTTCCAGCCGATATTTCAAGAAGATTTTGAGCTTATGCAATGTAATTTTATACCAAAACTCCCTAGGGCCTCTCTCACCCCTCTCAAAGTGCCCCGCCGCGTTTGTTTTATTAGTATTTATAGTATTACATGTCGCTATTTTTAGCACAAGTGCATGAGGAGACTTACTGCGTATAAAATAAGTTCTCGGCGGACTTTATGTTCTTATTACATCTATTAGAACTGTTTAATAAAGGCTAAATAAATCAAACACCATGGATTGTGTAAAATTTTGACGATACAGAACATGAAAATATATATGTATATGACTTCACTTATGCATTTACTTCATAGCTCGTAAAGCGATTCCGTGGTCTAGTGGTTATGTCTCTCGCTTCAAATAAAAGAGAAAAAAATGTCTTTCGCTTCAAATGTGAGAGGTCCCGGGATCGAATCTCTGATGGGCCTTTTTTAAATACTTTTTTTTTACTAGATGATAGTTTTCAGCAAGTGAAATGAAAAATTTATGAGGTTATAAAATCATCATGACAGTGTGATAAACATTCCATATAAAAAGAATCTTCTATACACATAATAAAGAATAAGCAATCAAATATTTATATGCATATTGACATACATGTATTTTTTTTGCTTCAGTATACATGTATACAATTAATAATTCTACAAATTCAGTCAGGGCGATCCGACTTTTTTCCCTAAGCGGGGGACACGAATTCTCTGAATTAGCTTGTTTATATTTAAGGTAGAACCTATGTCGGAGAAGTCTTTGTCATAAGATTTTGAAACTTTTCATAATGATGAATTAGCACCCGCTTATCACTCAGTCAAAAACACATGTCATGTTTCCTTGTTATAAAATGTAGTGCAGGCAGTTAAACATGGAATGATAATTAAAAATTACGACTTCACAATTTCAGTCATTTTCGGGGTACTTGTCATGCAAAGAAGACAAAAAATCAAAAAATTACTTCTTTAAACATCGTTGTTTTTATTTTTTATTAATTGAACAGTATCAAACAATATTTCCCGAGAACATTTT
>NW_026932472.1:0-52965 GCF_032062105.1 Saccostrea cuccullata | reverse complement strand
TGACTATATTGCTCCAAAAATATTTCAAATTAAGATGATAGACAAAAAAATTCAGAAACAACCAAAGGCACTTAAAACTGGAGCTATCCCCCTGCCAAAAAAGTATATTTGTCCCGAAGTAAATTAATTATTACATTGTACTCCCATTTGCATCAACCTCAGCCACCCACTCACAAACTAATAAGAGCATTTCTATCTGATAATTCCCCTCCTACTACCTTGTGAGGTGATCATGTCACTGTGCTTTTTTAATAACACATTTATTTTGATGGAACTCCTATGATCCCAAAATAATTAAGGTTAAAAGAAATACTGTAAAAGCAAAAATATTCATGGAGGATTTAATTTCATTTATTTCATTGTTAACAATTATCAAAGAAATTTTCTAAATGACTATGAATTGAATAGTGTTATGTATTTTAAAACAACGGAATTACATGCTCACGAAACTAGTGACAAATCAACGAAATTTCATCCCCATGAAAATTTGTGCTTCTACAGTATATCATTAAGTTATCTGTATTCAAAATTATAAAATTACTATCTATTGTTACAGGAATACCAAATGACGCACAATATGAGTGAAGACGAAGCGGTGAAACTGGAGGACATCCCCAAAGCCTTCATACAGGAGGCTCTGTACGATAATTACCGCCCAGTACAGCCGCTCAACACCAGGAAGGTGTACTCCTCATTCAAGATAGAGCCCAAAAAAGGTATAAATAATGGCTGTTGTATAACATACAGCATAGTGAAATTAGCAGTGGCTGGAAACTAGTTTTCAGACAAGTCAATTTGTTATCTGAGTCTGATTAAAACTTAAAATGTATTTATCGTAATACTTCAACATTCCTATCTCTCTTATAAATGGGTTGAAATCAAACATTTAAAAAGTTGTGTTCACTTGCACCTGACCTTTTTGCATTTCTAATTTTTTTTTTCTATCGTACAATGGACCAAAATAATTATTATGAACAGTTCCAAATTGATTGGTTATATACATTTGTTTTTATCATCCAATCAAATCTTGTATCTCTGTCTGCATCAATTTGGCTACAATTTCAGTTGACCTTTTAAAACCAAATATTGACTACAAGGTTGTGTTTGAGTTATTATTTAATTATTGAATCATAAAATGAAACAGTCACTTTGGCTTTTTCCTTTTTCGTCAATGTGATAATTTAGCAACCAAAACTGACGTGCAATGTACATTTTTACTACCTGTTTAACTCAATAGAATATTGTACATCTTCGAAAATTACACCATCATTCGAAACTCAAAACAGCAAATATTGTAAATTAAGAAACAGAGAGAAGTAGTGTTACTGGTACATCATTTTCTGACATTAACAACAGACCTGTCAAGTCTGATAACACAGATTATGCAATTTACCAGTTAGATAAGTGAATACAAAACTCTCTTGAGAAATGCATAATATTATTGTTTTCATTTTCATTGCAGGTCCCTCAAAAAAGATTCACTGGGGATACACTGGGAAGAAAGGTGATTGCATGTCTAGAAATTAAGATGCATAGACTGCTTAATCAGGCTTATTAACAAGAAATTGCTTATAGAAATCATATTTCTCCAAAAATATATAGTTCAATTAATTCATGACATGCCATATCAATTATTGAAAATTTGTCTTGTGTCTAAACCATGAACTATTGCACATCATTAGGTGAAAAGAGTCAACCATACAAAGATAAAAAAACATAATTTTTAATCTATAGTTTCCATTATTTTCAAACAGGTCCCTCTAACTGGCATATTTTGTTTGATAACTCCTGTCTGGGGTCCCAACAGTCCCCTATAAACATTGAGAGGGAGAAGACCATCTTCAACCCGGACATCAATAACTTCATCTTCTGGTATGACCCACCTGCTCCTGGAGCTGAGTTCTACGTTCTTAATAACGGACATACAGGTTTGTTACATTGAATCAAGATTACTGGGAGAGAACTTAGATAGGCATATTAATGCAAAGGCTCTTATTTTCTACCTTCTTCCTCAAAGATGCATGTTAGTTATATAATTAGAACTTTGCTTAAGTCCTCCAAGTGTGTCTTTATCTTTGCCTTATATTGTGGGAATTTTACATATGTGTAAATGTTCTTTTGATGGAACTGAATTTGTCTGATTCAATCAACCCAGTTATGAAGTTTTACAGTTTATGATTCAAAAAATCACATCTGATTAGCACATATGCCAGATGTGGTCTTGAGATAAGCTTGTTTAGGAATTCAGTTGATTGATCTATATCTCTTCTGATATTGGGCAGACAGTATATTTCCCCCTTATGCAGACAAATAAAAGTTTCTGATAATGCTTTCTTTACAGTACAAGTCAACACTATTGGGCCATACTATGTAGCTAATGGTGGATTGTCCTCGGTGTACAGTACTGCCCAGTTCCACTTCCACTGGGGATCAGATGATGGCTTTGGATCTGAACATCAGATAGATGGACATTCCTTCCCACTTGAAGTAAGTGAGATGATTTTAACTTATAGTTTTATAAAAGAAAGATAACTCCTACAAACCACACAAAAATTCTTATTTTGCAAAAATCCTAAGCTATTGACTAAATATTACATGTTTGATTCTTTTTCTCTTGAAATGAGCTAATATTAGCTTAATTAAATTAAATTAATTAATTAATTGATCTTTGCAGCTCCACATAGTAAACTATGACTCAGTGACCTATTCATCAATTGGTCAAGCCATGACAGAAGCTGGAGGCCTTGCTGTACTAGGAGTACTCTTCAGGGTAAGTTACAATCTTCATCACAGCCATGTAATCATACACCATTGTCTCAAACTTAAATGGGACGAAGATGATTTGAAATAACAAGGACATAAAAAAGGGGATAGAGACAAATGACTCACTTTAACACATCCTGGTTTTCAAGAGAAAGATGTTCTGGATTCAGCTATAGATCTCTAATATATAAAATCAGATATCGGTTGGTTGAATGTTGTATTTTCTCTAGAACCAGAGATTTTAATATATTTATTGTTATTTGCCTCGATTTCCAGTAAAATGGCTTCCAGTGGATTTCACAGAAATATTCTGTTCAGAACTGTTAACTGTTTTACAATATTAGGAGAAATATTTTATAATTATCTTTTTATTTTTACACAGATAGGAGAGAAAGATAACGAAGCCTTAGAACCAATCATACAAGCAATGAAGGTGATCCGAGATCCAGGTAAAAATGAGCATTTGTGTGATCACATATTATATATAGTCTTATAGCATACAAATGGTAACCTCCTTTTCTTAAGAAAAGCCATTTTTCAATACAAAAGAAAAATCCAAACAAAAACTTTAATTTTGATATAAATTTACAAAATGCTTGAAAGCCAATTGAGCTTATAACTTAAACAAGTTTAAGGGTAAAGATTCAAGCAAAATATCTGAAATACTATGGAGTTAGGTTGGCAGCTTGATTTGTATCCATGCATGTAGATATTATGCAGCAAATCAACATCATCTGTGATACATTATAATGAAATCTGGATAATATTCTGAAAAAAGTGGACAAACAGTAATTAGGAAAAAAAATCAAAATTCAATGTCAGAGAAATTAAAATGCTGCATATCTTGTTTTTCAGAGGACCATGCAAAGGTCAAGGTTGAAGCTCAGGCAATCAAGAATTTTCTTCCTGAGGACACTTCTAAGTTCTATAGGTACAATGGCTCCTTGACCACCCCCGGATGTTTTGAGAGTGTCATCTGGACAGTATTTGAGGACAAACTCACCCTCTCAGCTAGACAGGTATATTATTTTTATATATTATTATTAATTTTAAGCTTTTTTTTTTGCAAAGTTCAAATATTTTGTAATTTATATGCACAGCTGACATTAAAACTAAGAACTATGTTTGGACAGCCTTATAGTTCAACTTTCACAAAAGAAAAAGAAAAAAAAAAACTAACCTTAAGCTTTAAGCAAAGAATTGAATTGGGGGTAATTTTGAAGCATAATAGTATGAGTACCTATAAAACCATTAAAAACTGAGAATTTTTATCCAGATTTTATTTCATTTCACTAACAGTACAACTTAAATTTCCACAAGAATATTTCCTTTTGAGGAAATAGATGAGACCATTCTGAGTACAATTGTATAACTTTAATTTGTTGGTACCCATGGCAAAGACCTTTCAAGAAATGGATTATTTGACCAAGATTTTATAATTTTTAATATTGAAACTCCTACATCTTTCTTTCTTTCTAGAAAAAAGTGCAAAAACTGAGATTTTGAATTCTGTCTATATATAATTATGCAAGGCAATGACTTGTCAGAAGACAAATGATACAGCAGAGTATTTTTAATTTTTATATATCTAAGAATATCAAATTCTACTTATAATCTATCGAAATGATATAATATTTTTCCCGATTCTTGCACTCTTTGACAAGACTGACTAAATTATTTGTCTGACCAATAATTTCTAGATTAAAATTTTCAGACAAAACAACGAAACTGAGAGTCAATTAGAGAACAGCATCCTTATTAAAAAAAATGTTAATAGAATTAGGATTTGCACTTTTGAAAACAGCAGAGATTGCAGGGATGGAAAAGCATTTAACAGTTCATCATTTTTGTTATACAAGATATATTTTCCCAAGGCGTAATAATTAGACTAATCTCACAGAGACCAAAAAAAGTGGGTAACCCAATAAGTTTTTTTTCCTGATTTCCAACAGAACAAAAGCCTGATTTTCATAGCAGTACATTAATTGCACTTTAAGAATAAATATCAGATGTTTGATTGAATATTTTCACATGACTGATTTTTATGGTCTTCTAGAAATTACAAATGAAGACTAGGTTTTTCAGATGAGTGGCTTATTTGATCCCATTCAAATTTGATGACTTAATCAATAAAGTTTAAACTTTCCTACAGATGGCAGAATTCCGTCAACTTTTCCAACATCGAAAGATGAAAGGAGAAAAGAAGAAGCGAGATGTTTCTGGTACAGACAGACAGGCAGCCAAGAACATTATGGCTGAGGCTGGCATCATTGGAGATGTTAAGGAAGAACTCAAAATGATTGAAGCTCTTCAGAAAAAGAAGGTAATTTACTCATCAAAGTATTCTTTACATCCATTATAAAATGCCAAATATGAAGAACATCCACAAAAAAGTAAGAATTTGAAAACAACTACAAGTACAATAAAGTGAAAAATAAATGGGTACTTATATATGAGAGGGTGGGGAGAGGGAGGGGATACGGGTGTTGTAAGAGCCACTGAATTAGTGTAAATCAGCAAATCTCAATTCTTTTTTTATACAATTTTCAAAAATTATGAAATATTTGAATTCTATTATATATTCTCTTATTATTCTCTTATAATTTTTTTTTTGCACTGGTAGTTAGGTTTATACCATAAAAAATAGTTCTTATGAACTAATACACTCCTCAAGATATTAAACTAGAAAGGTGGTATCAGAATTCTAATTTGATGCCAGCTGTCTGTCATGTTTTTCACCTTATAGAAATATATATAGATTCTACGCTATATCTTTGTGCATCTACTTCCCTTTAGCTTCCTTACCCTCAAACCAGACAACTATGAGAAATATATTGTCACAATTTACTTATAAAATAAATCAAAAGACAGATTAATGTAGACTCCAAAAAAATCTGTGTTATTTAAAACATGACTGAATTACATTGTACTGAGTGTTAAAGAAGACTGCATTAAATGAATGTTTTCTTAATTCTAGCAAATCCACATCCCCAAAATGATGCAAGACGAAGGGTACAAGACCCAGAATGAGACACAAAGTAAGCCAGCTGAAAATGTTGAAGAAATCACGATAGAAATTATACAGGAACAACTTGTGGACAATTACCGTCCAGTCCAACCAGTGAACAACAGGCTTGTGTATCGTACATTTTCATTCGAGCCCCGACGAGAAATCCGCTACGTCGTACGATCTGAGTCACAGGGAAACTTTGCTGCATCCTCTGTGCCATCCTTCATTGTCATTTTAACATGCTTTTTACTTTCTGTGTTTTCATTACGTAGATAGAAACTTTAAGACAATTGTTTAATTATGATAATAAGGATAAAAAGAATCTTAAGTTGAGAGACTGTAAATAGAGAATGTTTTTACTTTTAATTTGGTTTATACTTTTATTTTTTGTCTTGCGTTTTAGCTTTAAAAAATTCAAAAAATCCCATGCAAAATTTTTCATGCTAGTTTGATTTTTTTAAAAATTTAATTTGATATCAACAGAATTGTTTCTTTTTAAGACATCGTTTTTCCAATTATTACAATAACTAAGTAAATTTATAAAGTCAACACCCTAGTCATGTTGTCATCAATTAAGCAGCTACATTAGCTTCATTTTGTAGAAAATTTTGTGTGTAGATAGACAATTTTATGTTTCTGTCAGGTTTTACATATAGAATATCATCATTCTCTTCAATTATGAGGTAAATTCATATAAGATATTCAGTTCTGTTAAGCCATGAGGAAGAGACAATTTTCTGTGGGGAGCATGCAATGTACCTGGTCTGAAAACAGGATATTGGATGGCAAATGGAGCCATATATAATTCTAATCTAGCGTTAAATCTAGTATGTTATTGACATGCACCATGTAAACCAATGGCCATGCTTTTATGCCTTTAATAAGTACCTCATTAACTTATACAGAGAAGTAATTAAGTTAAGATGAGTTGAATGATCTTAGCTGACCAATGATCGCCATTTGTACACTGGACGTTGACTTGAACATAATTTATGTATATATATGGGATTGCTTCCTTGCAAACATTGGCCGTAGAAAAGATGGGTTAATTGCCTGTTTTACTTGCCTTCCATTTTAAATAGGTAGAGAAAATGAGATAAGCCAAAGGCATGATTTTCAATTAAAAGTTTGAATTTTTTGTGGAATAGAATGTTTGTGCAATGTGTGTGTGTTTTTATTATTTTTTTAATGTACCAAGCAAGAAGATCTCTATTTGCATGCTTCATGTTGGAAGAAATGTTTTTGCACAATTTTGTATGATAATATGTAGAAATGTTTTCACCATCCTAGTCTTGTTTTCTTTCTTGTTCAATAAAATATTCAGGAATATTGTGTGCTTTTAATAACTCAGTTTGTCAGGGAAACAAACTTCTGCAAATGTTTTCCCTTATAAATTTAAGGTATAAGACTTTTTGAGCAATGTGTATAAAAAGTTTTGTCACAGGTCAACAAATTCATTGAGGTTTGCAAAAAAAAAAATTATTGTTCAAGAGATTAAAACAATATTTATCTAATAATTGTTATAAATTAGTGACAAATTTAAAGATAAGTAATACACAATTATATTTAAAACAAAAATCAGGATATAAATACCGATTGGTTATACATACATAACTAAAACTACTGCCATTGGTGTTTATAGATTTTGATCATGTGACAAATCTGTATTTATATCCCCATAAATGTTTGAAATTTATACCTGATTTCTATAAAGTTTAATCAAAAATTAGAAGTTTAGTCAAAACAACATTCTACAACAGGTTGACCCTTGATAAGCCTTAAATAACTTTATATTGTGAAATTCTAAAAGAAAAGTGGACAGATGCTTCAACATTCTTACACAGGACAATTAGTCATAGTCAAACCCACAAATACTCAGAGAAATCCATCCCAATAAGCCGTGCGATCCCCGGTAAGCTTTAAATGACGATCCGCTCTCAATTGTTGTGTAAATACACAGATTCATCGCCTGGTTGAGGGCTAATGGAGGGGTGAGACAATGCTATCCAGGGCATTGGTCAGGCATAGACCTTCGTAAATGCATCTGTAATTGTTATTTCCTTGTATGGGGAATTATCAATATTTGAAACTTGGGTATAGCGTGTTTGGTATTATTAAATCAGGCTACACTCTGGATACCTTAATATCAGCCTAAGGAGATGTCCCCCATCTTTGATATTTATCGAAATTAAATAATTAACGGTTTAAGTTCTTACTAACATAGAAATATGAGAATATTTTATGATCAAGTGATAGAAATTTCGAGTAAACGTTTCGTAAAAGAACTGATCTGGCATTTTATCAAAGAATGAGCTAGTTTGATATAAGGTGTACCACTGGGCCTTGGATCGCTTTAATCCGACTTTAAAAAAAAATTGGTACATAAAAAAGATGTATATTTCTTAAATACTTCAATTTTCTGTAAGCGATCTAAAGGCCTGTGCGTTTACTGAAAAAATCATATCACAGATACATGAATCAGCATATTTCTTTTCATTCACAAAACTTTCTCAAATATTGAATTACGTATAGTAATCAATGTCAAAATACTAGTAACAGAATTACTGAAGATCTACATGTAAATGATTGGCCTTGATGCATCTTCATTCTTACGACCTTTGATTTTTGCTGATGTAGACTTTAAAATTTGATTATTTTTTTTATAAAGTCATCAGCATAATTATTTTATCATTTTGAACACAAACACAAATTGCCGGAACTGTGAATGACTGAAGTCGACTAACATTCAGCAAAATTCTAATTTTCAATGATGTTCTTATCTGGGTAGAGGAAAAAGGGGATTGAAACAATTCAGACAGTCATAATTACAGCTTCCATAATTAACTTGTAAATTACCTCGTTAGCATCCTGTGTAATGTACACTGTTATTAAAAGATAACGTTGCCACTCAAAATGTGTTTCAATGTCATCTTTGTTAAGCTACGAAATATTGATAAAGCTTGACTTTTACGATATTTTTAATGATGGCCATAAAAAATAGATAGCATCGACTTACGTAAATTTAATGTATAGTAGCATTCTGTTTACTTTTCATCTGAATCAGACAGGGCATGCAAAAAAAAAAATTAATTTCAATTTCAGAATTTGTCCCGTGGTACATGTACCTACATGTAGGTTGTTATGACAATCATTGAAATTATTTATCTTGGTTTATAAATTTACATATTACTAGAAAAAAATCTGACCTTGCAGAAGGTATCACGTTACTAGCGCAGCGACAAAAGGATACCCAATGCAAAGCTAGCCCAGTAGAGCAGATGAAAACCAAAAAATATATAACAGTGGGAATAAAAAAGAAAACACAGCAAACAAAGTAGATGTTGACAAATTTATATGATCAGCAGAGCCAAATGAGATTTCACCATGGATGTCAAACAAGAATATCAAATGTCCTTGCCAACTTTTCAACCTGCGAAACTTCTGAAAGTCTTCAATTATCAAATCAAATCCAAAAAAGGGTATTCAGAACAATCAGAACAAATGTCAACTTATTTGAGTCCTCTTGTATGGATCAGAGCCCTGGAAGGTCACAAAAAACATCATCCAGAAACCATACACCTTCCAAAAAAATGGCTACGTAGAATACTAACTTAAGTAAAGGCTGAACAAGATAAGCAATGAGGAGCGAAAGAGACAAACAAGTTCCATATTCGACCAGATAAAAAAAAAAAAACAAACAAACATTTAACAAAAAACAAAAACAAAGCAAAAAAACAACAACAAAAAAAAAAACAAAAAAAAAACAAAAAAAAAACAATGGAAAAGGAGGGCCATGCCCTACAAAAAATCAGGGATGGATTTTTTTCAGTGGTAAAGAAAATGTCAGCGGACAGACAGAGAAAGTGGTCATCGGTTCATGATTTATATGTACTGTTGTTTATTGCAGTATACTATACTCTATACTGTATAGAATATCGCAAATATCAAACAATTATCCCTTAAGTAGTCATACAAAATATTAATTGTAAATTGATGTCTTTAAATCAGTAGTTTTTTTAAATGGCGCAGTGGTTAGAGCGTTTTCTCTAGAGTCGCAGAGTAACAAGTTGATCCTTACTTCGCTGTTTCAAGTCCATCACTCTTAAAAAAGTTTTACTTAGTAGTCATTTTTTACTTGAAATAACAATGATATGTAATAGAGAATTACTAAGCATTTACTTAAAATTTTAAATCAATTACTGAAATATATGTCAATTACTAAATTCAAATGTTTTACTTGATTTTTGTATTTTAAAGAATTGTTTTACTTACACACTAAAAAGTTTTACTTAGTAATTTATATTTACTTAAATTTTTTGTATATAAGTAATAACATTACTTGGTCATTACTTACATTTTACCACTATTTACTATAATATAACTAATATTTCTATGCCCCCGTAAACGAAGTTTCGGGGGTATATATTTTTTGTCGTGTCCGTTTGTCTGTCTCTCTGTCTGTCTAGCTGTCTCTCTGTTTGTCTGTTTATCCGCAAAAACTTTAACCTTGCCCATAACTTTTGATTTAGCGGAGCTATGACCTTCATATAAATTTCACAGGTGTATTTCTTGTGACAAGACCTGTCTTTGATTATCACCAAATTTGACCTTAACCTTGGAGTTTGACTCACTTTTACACAAAAAATCCAAACTTTTTCTTTAGCCAAATCTTTTGAACAGTAAATACCAGGACATTTATACTTCATATATATATTTTTTGCTGAAAGAACTTTCATTGGATACCAACAACTATGACCTTTTGACGTTGACCTTGGAGATTTTCATCCTTGT
This sequence comes from Saccostrea cuccullata, assembly GCF_032062105.1. Taxonomy (NCBI): domain Eukaryota; kingdom Metazoa; phylum Mollusca; class Bivalvia; order Ostreida; family Ostreidae; genus Saccostrea; species Saccostrea cuccullata. The sequence continues at coordinate 42,401 of NW_026932472.1, read as the reverse complement.
GAAAAGCTTTAACCTTGGCCATAACTTTTAAACGGTAAGGGGTAGTGCTTTCATACTTATATATATGTAATTCCTGTGAGAAGACCATCCATTGGATACACAGAACTTTGACCCTTTTACCTTAACCTTGGAGTTTGACCCACTTTTAAAAAGCAAACCTTGACCATAACCTTTGAAGGGTTAGAGCTAGTGCTTCCATACTTTACATATTTAATCCTTGTGACAAGACCTTTCTTTGGGTACCACTAAATCTGACCCTTTGTCCTTGACCTTGGAGTTTGACGTACATTTTAAAATTGGTAACCTTGACCATAACTTCTGAAGGGTTGGGGCTAGTGTTTCCATATTTCACATATGTATTTTTTGTGGCATGACCTTTCATTAGATACCAATAATCTTGACCTTTTGACCTTGACCTTAGAGATATCAAGGAATACCAATATATGAAATTTGCAAATAAGAAAAGTTTAACCTTTGCTACGTTGCCATACGGGGGCATCGGTGTTTCACAAACACATCTTCTTTAAATTGTATTTATTTGATTTACCTAAAACAATAATTTATTTACTAAATCAAGGAGAATTCAGAGCAGTAATTACTTAAATATGGTAGTCTAATCACTATCGGGATTGAATTCTTGAAATGTAAAATAGAATTTTGGCTTCCATATTAATTGTCTGTGAGGAGGAGTTATCTTTCTTCTAAATATTCCTTCATGTAAAAAAAAAAGTCATACTAATAAAATGCTGTATTAAGTACTTGAAATATTAAACCATTTTTAAAATGGTCCTTAAAAAGATACAGCTTATTCAATTTATAAGGCTTTTGATGTTGGAATTGAATGTTTTATTGTTAAATATAATAAAACAATTACAAAGAAATTGGTAAAAGAAATAGAAAGTATAATTGTTTCCATCTTAAGTAGATTTCTTCTAGTAAATTACTCAGAGGGCTCAATTAGGGAACTCTGATAAAGAAACTCTGTTATGTTGTACTTTCACAACTATGTCTCTTATCAGAGGGTCGGTACCTTGCAGTGTTTCTAGTAAATAGTGTCGATTTTAGTAAATATGATAAGTATTTCATTTACTTAGTATTATTTTATTTTCTAGATTTTAATTAAATTCAGAATTACATTTACTTAGTAATAATTCATAAAATTTAGTAAATAGAAAGCATATTATCTCTAAATCAAGTAATAATAATTTACCAAAAATGAGTAGTTCATTTACTAAGTAATATAATTCCTATAGTTTAAGAAATTCTATTGATACTTAGTAAATCATTTTATAAGTAAAAATTATCCTTATTACTAATTATGTTTACAATTACTAACCATGATTTTCATTTACTTGCTATTCTGACTAAATGGATTACTAATAATTACTAGTTTTTCTTAATCTAATATCTTATTTTAAAAACAACAAGTAAAACTTTTTTTAGAGTGATTGTGGGACGTGGAGACCGAATAAGACTGTATAAACCGAGGTCCCGTGTCGCAGTAAGTGCTGGCACGAAAAAAATCTCACTGTTTAATGGCCTAAAGTGCCGAGAATAGTTCGGGCAAAATTTGCAGCTCTCCATCGGCAAGTGTTGGCGTCTCTATATGAGTGAAAAATTCTCGAGAGGGACGTTAAAAACATGCATGTACCAATAAAATGGTATTTTTGAATGTAATGAAATTTTCAGGTTAGTGGTTAGTTAAAAACAAATATCAAAATTAAAATTGCAAATTCATCAAACTGGACCAATATATAAAGAATAGATTTTGACATTAACCCTTGAGAAAATGAATTTAATAAATTCAATTTATCAATACGTGTCTAATTGAAATTTTGATACCAACCTTTAAGAAAATAAATTTATCAATACGTATCTCCTTTATCCGTTTAATAAATCCAGTGAAATTGCGTAGAAGTTGTAAGATTCAATACAATGCAATAGGGATAATTTTGGCTTTAATTTTGATCTTTGACTTAATGACTTGTATTTGTTAACGTCCCTCTAGAGAATTGTTAACCCCTATGTAGATGACACCACCTGCTACAAATTTTTGACTCAGTACTATTGATCAGTGAGTATCAACTGCGACACAGGACCTCGGTTAATAGGGTCTCCTCCGAAGGACCGGTCTCCATGGTTGGATTCGAACCCGCGACGTAACATAGGCACTTAACGTTTTTACCGGCCCTTTCTTTTCCATAAATACAAGAATTCTCCATATATACTAATATGGAGGTTTTTTTATGAAAGGAAAGGCTAAAAAATTCGTCCCCTCGAGTAGTCTGTGACATTGTCATTTTTTTTCCTTTTTCTTTGTCTCATGCATGCTTAATTAATTAATTGTAAATATTTTATGTAATATCCTCTCTATACTGTTTTGTACAGTTTATGAGAATTCTTTTTGTCTCCTCGACTCTAGAACAGACGCCCTGCCACTGTGCCACGCGATATCGTTGTGAAAAGTTTTCGATAGTTATGTCAAAGGACAAGCCGAAACACTGTCAGTGACTGTCGTATTTTGCCTTACAGTGTATACAGTATGTACTAACATTATATATTAGGTTTAGTAGATATAAGAATATACAGACAGACAGTCAAAGTCATGCAGCTCATACAAGAATGATATTTTTTTTGTTTGCAAATATACAAAATGACCTTTCCAATTATATGACTTTTTTTTTGTTTAAAACAAGAAATCAAAATTAAAAATTTGTCACATGATTGGGAGACGTTTTTTAAAATGCTAACCTGAATCCAAATTTACCTAAATATAACTCTGCATAGTTTATAAAGGAAATTAACCTAGTGGTACGAAACAAGAAATCAAACATGCATGCAGAAGACAGACTTCAAACGGAAATGACTTAAGGCTCATCGAAAATTAATTCATCAACAGAAGAAAATAAAGATCGCAGTGGATCACGTCGTATCAAAACGGTAAAAAAATCAGGATTTATTTAGAACCATTAAAGAAAGAAGAAAAAAAACTCCTTGCACACGTAATCCAATAAGAGCTTATAGTTTTCCACTACTTTTGGGAAAAAAATAAACAGTCAGTTATTTATCCGATTACATTTCCTATAAAAGAGTTTTGAAAATGAGTTAAATTATTAATTGCTTTAATTATTACAAGTACTTCGGAGTACTACAACAAAAAACAAATGTGTATGTGAAACACTGATGCCCCTGTATGTAGCTTAAAATATAGAGAGGGTTGAAATATGAAAGCCATAGCCCCACCCACTCCAAAGTTATGGGCAAGGTTCAAGTTTTGCAGACAAACAGATAAGGAGCTAGACAAAAATACAGACAGACAGCTAGACAGTCGGAATAACAAAGCAAATAATAGATTCGATTACGGGACATAAAGGTGGAAATGCAGACACAATGATTCGTCGGTTCACTTTACATCTTCTAATGGTTTGAATCAAATATTCATGATGAAATGCCCAGCCGACACCGATTTGAGATTCTGTAGTCGTCAGTAAAACTGTTGCTTGAGGCTTCTTCACGATTGCCCGGGGGTGGGGATACTTTGACGACTAAAAGTCAGTGTAATATATAACGCTATATACGGGCTAATATAATTTTAAATTTATCAAGGATTCTAAACAGGGGTTCAACTGACAATTTCCTGTTCAATTACCTTCCCCTTAATCCACCACTACTGAATGATTCGCTGCTGATAGATCAAGTTTAAATGTTTACCTTTTGTCGCAATAGACCTAAAGTAAAACGAGATGTTTGTGAAACACTTTTGCCCCCCATCCCACCCCATACACACTACCCACGCTTTGGACATCCATGCCTCTGCGAAGAAAATGAATTGAAACTGCAAATAATTAGATTTTTTTAAGTTCAAAGTGTAAAAATTGCTCGATCGTACCCAAAACAAAATTTGACCTAGATAATCTTATGATAAATCTTCATAGCAAATTTCATTTCAGTGTGTTCGACCTCTGCAAAGAAAATCTACTGTTGCCAGTGTTGGTGGACCGACCGAAAGAGCAATCCATCGACAGCAGCAAAGTAATAAGCCCTTCCCCTTCTTTGAAGAGGGACATCAAAGGGGTCATGATATCAAATTGTTTATAAAATAAATAATTGTTTTTCCTCTTTCTTTTCTTTTCTTTTTTTTCGAGGGGGGGGGGGGGGGGAATTTTATCACTGTGGTGCGCAATCCTTCAAATAAAAACGGTATATAAATCATAATTTGTGTTGACTGTATTAATTTATCATAATTTGTTTTTAATTCAATTTAACCATTTAAGAGGTAAAAAAAATTACGATGTAATGTCCTTAACGTATAGACATCCTCGTATTCCGAGAGCCAAAACAGTTGCACGTCTCTAAAATACAAAATTTACAAAATTAAGCACAGCATAATGACGATAGGGAAAACCGAAGGTCGGTGTACATTGGTTTCATCTAAAACAATTGTACTGCTGGCCGTAAAGGTTTTCCCTAACTTAATAATTCTGTAGATATGTATCAGAAATCGTTTCATGGAACCTTTTGTGCAAATACACATATATGCTTTCGTTACTGACAGCGACAACGGGAATCGTAATTGAAATAATTGATTTTCAAATCTAGTTATGATACAATTTCACTCGCATTTCATCGGTGATCCAGATACGTTCCGCCTGTCGTATAAATGCCAGTAATAATCGAGAGATACACGTATTATACAAAAACGGTACACTGATTATAAATATTCTTTGTCAAAAATGCAATATATATAAAAAAGAAACAAGATGTGTTTGTGAAACACAGATGTCCCCATATAGCAGCTTATGGCGAAGTTTGAAGTTTCTCAATTGCAAGTTAAACTCCAAGACCAAAGGTCAAAATTGCTGGTATCAAAAGAAAAGTCTTTTCAAATAGAATACACCTGTGAAATATGAAAGTCCTAGTACTAAATCATGTTCAAAAGTTACTGCCAAGATTAATTTTCTTTTTCAAAGTGGAACAAACTCTAAAGAAAAGGTCAAAATATCAGAATTATTTAAATAAATTCAAAGGTCCTGTTACAATAAATACACGTGAAGTATGAACAAGAGGCCTATGGGCCACATCGCTCACCTGAGAAGCTTTTATATATTTCTGACCATTTCTTCTTTATCCATATTTCCTCCTTTGTAATACATAATGCATCTCCACCCTACCCCACTGATCATAATTTAGACATTTTTAATATACTACACTACCTTGCCAGAATCCTATATACAATGTGCACATAAGTTTCAGCTTTTTGGCTGGCCCAGTGGTTCTTGAGAAGAAGATTTTCAAAGATTTATCCTATATATTCCTATGTAAAACTTTGATTCACCATTGTGGCCCCGTCCTTCCCCCCAGGCCAAGCTTAAGAAATTCTTTGTTTGCAGCTGCCGACCTATAATTTTTGTCAATGATTGGGGAATACGTTTCCGTAGGTAGGCATTCTATTTTTTGTTGTTTTTTTTTTAAAACATCCTTTCTTGTAAAAAAATCAGAATTTTTGTACAATTAGATTAACAAATCAAAGAGGTTTTCATACACCTACTAGACATCATGAATAAGCTCACCTCTTGTTATAAACCACTAATTGATAAAAAATGTGTCAAAATTTTAAAACGAAACTGTTTCAATATTCAAAATTACCAAATGGCTAAAAAAAAGTTACTCGCCCTGCATTTTCAAGTGGGTACGGTTTATGCAAAAAACTGCTTTTATACAAACATATAATTTTAAAAAAAAAAATTTTTTTCTTATTTTTGCCCCGGGGGAAAAATCATGATTTGAACAATATTAGAATTTAAACTACCCCATGGATGCTTTCACATAAAATTGTTTCAGCTTTTCTTGTAGTCATGTTGTTCTTGAGAAGAAGATTTTCAAAGATTTTTCCTCTATATTTCTATGTAAAACTTTGATTCCCCATTCTTTCTGTGGCCATCTAAACGCTCAGCTTCCCCGATTTGCTTAATGGCGGGTTTACATGATTTGAAGAATTTTTAAATGCTACACTACCCAAAGTGTGGATGCTTCCACATAAATTATATATTTGGCCTTTCCAGTAGGGTCTCCATTCACAATAATTATACCAAAGAAAAATTTCAAAAAAAGTTTTCCATATATATTTCTATGTAAAACTTTGAAAATTGCACATCTATAACTGTGGCCCCGTCCCAGTTAATATCTTCATTTTCGATTTGAACAATTTTTTAAAATCAGGAAATTGCCTAACCCCAAGATGCTTCCACATAAGGAATTTTATATAAAATTCATATAGTGCCCAGTGGAAAATTTCTTAAAATCTACTGAAGAAGATTTTGCACAAAATTTTGCCTATATATTTCTATGTAAAACTTTGATTCACCCATAAGGTCTTCCGTGGCCCCGAAACAGAGTAAAAACTTGTTCCCCAACTTTGGGGGTCATGATTTGAACAATTTAGAATCTACACTACCCCAAGATGCTTTCACAAAATAAAAATTTACAGTTTTTCTAGGCCCAGTGGTTACTTGGATCTAAAACATTTTTTAATGACCCAACCCTATTTTTGTCTTTTCTTGGAACCTTTTGTCCACATATATGCTTGCTGAGGGGATATGTAATTTATTTTTTCAACAATTTAAATTTCACCTTCACATAAGGATGCTTTGTACTAAGTTTAATCGAGTCAAAATACAAAAATCGCCACAGATTATAAGTTTCTTTGTCTATAAGAAGTCGAAAATGTGAAAAGTTTTGTGCAACAGACGGATAGACAGGTGGACGCAAGTCAAACTCCAAGATCAAAAAATCAAAATTGTTTATATCAAGAGGAAGGTCTTTTCAAAAGAAATAACATGTGAAACATGAAAGCTATTATTGATAAGATGATTTTTAAAGAATTTTCCTATATATGCTCACTTGAGCCTTCGGCTCAGGTGAGCTAAAACCTATCACCAGTTCTTCAAAACTTATGGTCAAAGTTAAAGTTTAATTTTCTTTTTGTAAATGTGGATCAACCTTTAAGGTCAAGAGGTCAAATTTGGTGGTACTCAAAGAAATTAAAGGTCTTATCACAAGGAATATGCATGTGAAATATGTTTGCTTTAGCCCCACAAAGTCAAAGTTATGGTCAAGGTTAAAGTTCTTTTGTGGACAAACAGACAGCTAAACAAACAGGCGGACGGACAGGGCAAAAGCCATTTATCCTGAATCGGTATTAAAAAGAAACATAAACCAGATTAGATACGAATATGAAGAAAGTTCATAAACCTGATTTTAAAAAAAATACTATAAAGATTGCAAAATATTTTTTTATCAATTAGTTTTTTTAATCAATTGAAATGAATATATGTATATTTCTTGTTTCGTCATGACTGAAGTCGATGCAATGTGATATCATATATATTTCACTATCCGGCTTCTGTACATGAAATGGACATGCCATATGTGTCGCCCACTTCCTATAAATATATACGAAGGTCAGTTACCGGACGCTGAAGTTTAACCAATATCAACATTGATTACATCTGTCTTAAAATTACATAATCAATATTCTGATATTAGAACATTCATCCTGAGACCAAGACAAAATGCGACGTTGCTACGGAAGACGATCGAAGTTTATATCCGTTTGACGAGTATAGGGACGACAATTTGGAGGTTTTTTAAAAATTATAAATTTTCTAAATGAGGGCATTTGCACAATTAACCCTGGAGTTAACCTAGTAATCTTTGTTTTTAAAAAAAATTTTTTATGGATACATTTATGGCGCAATTTATTTGGTGTCCAAAAAGTTTACACAGTTTCTCTAATTTCATGTATTTTGAGAAATAACTAGCTGCATAGAACTGAGGGAGCTTTTTATATAGAGGTTATTAAATATATTAGGTCTTTACCTTTAAAGAGAAAAAAAATTTACCCTTACAGATCCCGTAAATTGCATTTTTTGCAAAAAAGGTCAAAAATTATATATACACATGTATATAACCATAACCAAAACGCTACCATAAGCAAAATTTTCTGTTTTTATGTTTTCACACTACAACATGTAAGCATAATTAGATTGAAGCAACCACGATATATATAAATAAGAGGCTTTCCAATTGATCACATCGTCTAGGAAAAAGCCTTTCGTGAAAGTTCTTTGGGGAGGGGGGCTTCTACACACATACTTTTACATATAAATATCAAATCATGTAATTCTCTAAAAGAAGATTATTTCCCAATCCTTTATAGTCGTCTCTACAGACAGATTAAATCGCTTGTTTTGACTTTTTATTAGGATGGCGCAAAATTTAATCTAACTAGCAGGAGAGTCCTTGAGTTTCATCTTTCCTGGCCCAGTGGTTCTTAAGAAAAGATTTTTAAAGACTTTTCCTATATAATCCTAAAAAATTACAGCTTGAATGTAAGATGGGGTCATGATTTGAACAAACTTGAATCTACACTAGATATGATTGATATGACACTAATCAGCTTGAAAGAGAAAAAATAAAAACTTTTTACCCCAACAGTGCGCAAAAATATCTTGCACTTTAAATTTCACCATTTTTGCATATAAAAGGATTTGTAGCGTTTGGCAGGGTCAAAACTTGAATCTACACTTCCTGTGGTTTATATATAACCATATATTCCTAAAAACTTTACAATTCGGCGGTCATGATTTGAAAATTTGAATCCCACCTGAGGATGAGTTTCTAAAGAAAAGAAACATAATTTTTTTACCCAAGGATACTTTGTAGCAAGTTTGGTTGAAATTGGCCCAGTGGTTCTTGAGAAGAAGATGAAAATGTGAAAAGTTTACAACAACGACGACGACGACAACGACGACAGACAACGGACAAATTTTGATCAGAAAAGCTCACTTGAGGCTTCGGCTCAGGTAAGCTGAAAAGAACACACATTTCTTAATTAAGCACGATACTCATTCAAACATTTATGTTAGCCATATCAAAATACTCAAAAGTGCCCGAAATTAATTTGTAATTTTATTGAGCCATCTGCATGAAACAGTAAATAGTGTCCAAAACAAATTCATTTAACGTGGCGGCAACCTTTCGTACAGTGGCTTTTATTGTAAGAACTTGAAACAGAAACACGATATTCAATAAATGCAATATTTACTAAAAATTAATAACATCAACTTTCGTATCCTGTGAAGTATAGAACAGTTACAAAGTCACACATCTATTCTGAAATATAGCCACACTAACGTTAATACTCTCATTTTTCTCTTGTGCATCATCACTGATGTGTTCACCTATTAATGTAACGTAAATCGTCCGATAGTAAAGTTTTAATGAATCTATTCAATATTCTATAATAAAATGACCGGAAGAATTGTGCATTATAGTCTCAATTAATTCTTATATTAGCGGCCCCTATTTGATATTAATCATTTCCTAATTGGCGTCTATTGTCTTTGAAAAGGAGGTGAAGAATATGTTCAATCAAACGATCTAGATTTTATCGCGGAAGAATACATCTCCAAACAGGTAATGGCGTCTATTTAACTGTATTTTATGCCTGGTCGATGACCACAAGACGACAAAGGAAAACATAATCAAAATCTGTCATCCTCTCTGATCTGAATAAAATATCGTGTGAAATAAGAGGTACTAACTCAACAATGATAAAAAATCTAACAGTTTTCCTAAGTCCTCAACGTTCACAATTCTGTTGACGCATTCCCTACGCAACAGTGGCCACAGAGCTCTCTCTCCTTGTGGTAAATGATATCAATGGCCAACACATTGTCATTGAAATACGGCTTGTCTACTGGGAATTTTACAGACGCTGTACACAATGTCCAGAATAAATTAAATATAGAAATAAGTTGGTCCAGAAAACTAAAGCACATACAAGTATTTGTCAAGGAGTGTTTCGAGAAACGCCTGACATCGACTGAGAATTCGACCTTTATAAATTATTTGAAAATATTGTCACTCATAGGAAAAAAAAAGTTGTGGAAAAATATTGTGATTACTTAAATCAAATACTAGTTTTCTATGCATACTTGGCAATACTACTATAACTCAGACTTTCAAGTTTTTAAAGTAACATTTTCAGTGTCGGGAAAAATTGGCAGGTGTTGCGGGTAGGGGTGGGGATTTTGTTAATCTTTAGTCACTATTTATAACTTAAGTATTATGTCAACAACCCTTTATATAAAATAGAAAATGCAAAAAATATATATATATTCCTGATATATGTATTCTATTTAATATTTAAGAAGTCATAATATAAATTGAAGAATATCTTGCTGATCAAATATCCAATGATTATTTAACTTTCCTTCTAATATAAATAACACTTTTTCTTGCATTGTAATTTAATCAAATTAGTCATTTGTTATAAATATATTAAACGATTTATTGATAAATAAAACATAAAAAAGGGGAGTAATCAAATGTTGAACCCGCATTTGATTGGTTAATCTGGATTTTGAATCTCGAAACTCGAATTTCGAATTTCGTATGTCGAACCTCGAATCTCGAATGAACCTTTTGATTGGTTAATCTTGATCTTGAATCTCGAATTTCGAAATTTGAATCTCGTGTTTCGACACTTGAATCTCGAATGAGCCTTCTGGGCTTTCTTAGACTCGGACCTCTAAAACATCAAAGGTGGGATCAGGTGCCATGGAGGAGTAAGCATCCTCTGCTGACCGGGAAATAACGGAAATCCGTCGTCAATTCAGTGTATAAATAATGGACTAACAATTAGTATGCAAACCGCTAGTCAGCAATTGACTCAATGATAAAGATATAGCTTGTGAACACATTTCAGTGAAACATCTGAAAATTTGAAGTTTTATTTTTGATACTGTGAAATCCTAAAAAATCGTAAAAGCCAATTTTCGAGGATTGTTAAAATTAAATTGGGACGTTATTCATGTTTTTATTTGTATCATTTCGTAAGTTCTATGGTTGATACAAAGACCTTGTCAGCCAATACAATTTATCATTAAGTCAAATGCTGACTGACGTTTTTCATACTGATTTTTAGGGCATTATATTTACACGCCGAATTGTCAACGGTTTTTTTCTGTTACTTCCCAATCATGACAAGGAGCACACGACCTATGTGACCGGTCGGCAGAGGGTGCTCACTCCTCCATGGCACCTGATCCCATCTCTGATGTTTCGGAGGTCCAAGTTTGCTTTGCTTCTAATTTGTATTGTTTAATGGACTTTTGAGCTTAATATTGTTCGTTTTCTCCATATATTTCATCTAAAGAATTATGACTTTGAACCCCCTTGCATATCAAATCGTGGAGGATGTAAATTCATCGTACCCACGAATTCGTCGTATATTGAGCCACTACAAAATCTAATGATACCATAGTATATATAAATAAGAAATAAATTGTTAAATACAATAATATATAGCAATTTTTCTTTTATTGTTTGACTTGTCAAGAAATCGTTGTTCAAACATCCTCTTCCAAACTGGAATTGTTTCTTACCCATGTACTTGCCTACCAATATTAATTCATCCCTCAATCTATACACCCACCCATCTCTCTCACTCTATCTCTTTATCTATGTTAATATCCATACGTCCATGGAAATGTAATTTTCAACACTTTTATACAACCCTTCCTTCATCTTTTTTTCAATTAAAACAGAACTCGTAAATTTTCTTACCTTGTCATTGGTCATTTGCAAAATTGTTTTCTGAAAATAATTCTCATTGTTCAAAAAGTGGATATAAAACGATGTTCGAGTTTCTCATTGACAATAACTATGTAGTTAGACCAAGTCTTCCAACAAGCTATCAGAATTTCTATGGGCACCAATTTCAATCCGTAAAAAGAAGTAGGAGAGGAAGAAATACTTATCGACGACGAATTATCATTAAGGAGTAGTTACTTCCATTCATTTCTCGACTGATATACATCCCAGTGAACTTAAAATAAAAGATACCAATGATTCTGGCACATCTGTTTCATATGTGGATATTTTACAAGATAAAGGCAGTATTGGAAATTAACAAAATTTAATGATTAATGTGACGACTTTTCTAGCGTCAAATTCCCTAACTTATGTATCAGTTTTATCGGCATATATTCTGTCGAAAAGGGTATATTTATTCCCTCATTTATCTAGCTATGTACCCTCATCACCTTTATATGGAGTTAAACTTTCTAAGTTAATTGATATAATTATATAAAGCATGATCTATGTACATGTACGAACAATTTCTGATCCACAGCAAACTATTGACAATCCAGTTGATGAAAAAAACAAGGATATCAAATGTTTTGTTTAAAATCAGTATTAAAGAAATTCTATTGAATGATTTTGTCATCAAATATAATTCATCATTAAGTCAAATGCTGACGTTTTTCTGACATACTGTTAGACCATTCTTTATTCATTGGATCTTATACACTAAATCATTTTGTCGCCTGCGTGACGCAGTGGTTAGAATGTTGCTGTAAAGTCGCGGAGTAGGAAGCGGGTTCGAATCTCAGTGCAGGACGTAGAGACCGGTCCTTCAAATAAAACGTTATGAACTTTTGTTCCATGTCACAGTAGGTGCAGGAACAAAAAAAGGATCCGGCCCAAGTGCCAGTTATAGATCTAATTTGCAACCCTTCACCGGCAAGTGCTGGTGTCATAATATAAGTGAAAAATATACGTACATTGTAATTTTTTTAAGGGTTAAACGAACGAGTACACGGTATTGTCGTTCAGATAATTCCGTTTCCTCCACCGGACGACTAGGGGACACTTAATCCTCCATGGTTCCTGATCCCACCTTTGATGTTTTTCAGAGGTTTGTATTTGTTCTGCTCCCGATCTGCATTGCTTACATGGACTTTTGAGCTTGATTTTTGTTTGTTATCTCCATATTTATCAAAGAGAAAAGAGAAAGATACTGTTTCGTCAGAACAGAGAGTCAGAATAAGAAATGTATTGATTGATTGATTGTATACTGTGTAACGTCCCTCTCCAGAATATTTCACTGATACGGAGACGTCACCATTGCCGGTGAAGGGCTGCAATGTTAAGCCTATGCTCGGCACTTACCGCCTTTGAGCAGGGAGGGATCTTTATCGTGCCACACCTGCTGTGACACGGGGCCTCAGTTTATACGGTCTCATCCGAAGGACCGCCCCATTTAGTCGCCTTTGACGACAAGCAAGGGGGTACTGAGGACCTATTCTAACCAGGATTCCCACGGGACAATAAGAAATGTAAAGACGTAGAGACATAGCATAAATACAGCTTTATACAGTAGAACGCCAAGACCTTTTATAATTAGTATACAGAACTCTAAGAACGTTTTGCTTACGATGACAAATTGTTCGCTGCAAGAAAAACTTATCAACTGTGGAAAAAAGAGCACGATTTTTAGGTGATCCGGTCTTTTTTTTAAGTTCCTCAATCTGTGCTATTTCTGACGGTAAAAACCCTTCCAGGGACAAATCCTTGAGATATATATCCTCACAATAAATTACCCACCGTTCTTTACATGACCAATTTATGTTTAACCTCGGGTGCCTATGATGAAGCTTTGTTCAAAATAAAACTGAATTTGCATTGACAGATTTTTTTAGTACTACACAGGATGTATATCTTTCACAAAAGACATTCTTCGAAGTTTGGCGTTGCTTTTTGTTGTAATAATTTGAATAAATATAGGCTTACATCTTATTTGGATGACAAATAATTTCAAAAACATTCTAAATATTTAGACATTAGGCATTTATATATAAATAATGACGATATTACAGTCAAGATTTCAGTGCTTTCATCACAATTCAATTTTATTTATATTTCTTTCTTCTTTCAAACTAAGGAAAATGTTTTTATACTAAGTAATATGTTTGCTACAAAATACATTTGCCCTTACCTTCTCATTTTTACGGCAAAATTTTCTATACATTTGTTCTCTTTACTTAGAAATAGAAACTCGAGGTAATCTTTCGAAGCGATAGCGTACAAAAATGACTGTATTACAAGATCACAGATAAAAACACTATTTAATTTGCATACACTTGTCTGTTCAGAGAGACTGGCTGGTCGGTATATTAGTTGTCGATTGCTCTTAAATGACTAAGCAAAAGAATACATGAAAATGCAAAGATTCCAACATTCCTGAATGAGAGAATGAATCTTTTTCTAGTAAAATATATAAATTTTAAAAATACGTTTATCAGCAGACCTGATTGTGTCTTTTTTAAATCAACATCAAAAGAATAGATGTACATGTATATATCGAAACAACATAGGATTTCAATTGATAATGTCGTCATCATATCGTAGAATTGAAGGTCACTGTTATTTTGTCATATGTTTTATTTACAATAATGCACATTTTTAGTGATAAATAAAATTGATGTCAGTAAGACTAAATTGCAAGAGACTTCCTTCGTGTACAGTAGAAGTGTTTCTATAAAACGAAATTGGCTTCAGATAAACGAAAAAAAATGCTTATAATGACATGTAATTAGAACTTATTTTAATTCCAACAAACAATTGGAATACCCGGTCTCCAAAAACATAGATACTAGTAGATATTGTGAATCTGAATTTAAACATCATTTTGATGTCAATTTCAGAGTACTTATGTATAATACAGGTATAAGAATGCTTTAAACAATACTTCTATAATGTTGCAAAAACCAATGACAAAGTGAGGAAATTTACGAGTTCCGTTTTGCATTGAAAAAGCAGCTGTTTCAAAAGTCGAATAGCTTGACATAAATTTATCTCAGGGAATTGTTGTATAAAATTGAAAAGTTCTTCTTGGAGTTTTAAGTATCTTAATCTTGAACATCACATCTCGAATATATTCTAGTAGAGTACATGTACCCCGGAATATATTTTATTTTTCAGCCCTTTTCCTTTAATTTGGATCACTAGAGAATACATAAAGTTTAAGGAATGACTTATTGTGAGATGAACCTTCAATGCAACAAAACATTGAAACGATTGTCTTCATTTCACGCCAGCGGGTCATACGAGACCTCTACAGAATAAGCGAATGCAATTATTTATCGCAGTGAAACTATTTAACTTAATTAATCTATTAGTACTCATTTGATTTGATTTTTTATTTTCCTTTTTTCAGTGGAATTAATCGCATAGTGATTATACACTTTTTTTAGGGGGAAAAACGCCTTATCTCTAGTTTTAGAAAAAATTGTTTAAACCATTTGTTTTTTTAAAGGGCTATTTATGCATAATAATTGTTGACTCAGTCACCGTATCCAAGTATAATCTAAACGACTTTACGTAACGTATTTATGTACGTAAATCGATATTTTCAGGATTTTTATCTCATTTACAGTGCTTTCAATGTTATCTAAATGTCTCTTATTTTGAAGTTTTTAAAAAGAAATGGCATGTGAATTTATTTTCATGTAACCATATCAACTGAATTTTTTTTCGTTTAATTCCCATTTGTTTAAGTTTTTCAGAACAAATTCTTTTTTTCTATTTATTTCCATTTGTTTACTTAAAGGTCTTGGACATTTGAAAAAAAAAAATTGTGGTTGGGCACAGAATCTATTACAGCGGCCGCAACGTTATGTTGACAACATAAACAAATGATCACGTTTATGAACGATTCCGCACCATATACCCCGTTTCACGAACAATCCTTCAAGTACACGGTTCTACACCTTACAAGAACGATTATAATTGCAAATGCAAACGCACAATTCTTCACGCAAAATAGTTAAAAATATAAAGAATGACTTGTACATTTACAAAACGACGAAAGAAGGTTTTTTTTTAAAATAACATATATTTAATTTCATAACATTTCGTGACATTAGTTTTTTTTTTTAAATGCAGAATAATGTATATGTAACTGAAGCACATTATTACAGGTAAATGTACATACATATCTTCCTCAAATGAATTTGCAATAAAATTTAATCAAATACTGCCTTATAACTTATAATTAAGGTTTTAGATAGTGAGGCAACGCATTACAAATTACATTAAATTGTTTATGACATTTTGGTTTAATACAAAAAAGTAGTATGCAATTTGTTTCTTTTAATATGATTGTATTCTGGGAGATATCTTGCCATGAGACTGTCTTCGAAACCACAAGGGTGCGCCAGCACTGTCGTCCTAGATTTTTTTAATGCCTTATACCCCTAATTTCGTCTTAACCTCCATATAAAAGACAAATCACGCGTTCTAATTCTGTATTTTCTCCCTGCTGGTATAGTCTCTGATATTGTAATCAGACAATCGTTGATATTCCAATGGCTTCTAGAATTATTACTTTAAGTCAGAATGACCTCCTAGTACTGATTGACAGAGAGAACTTTAAAGGCGTCTTTATATCTCATGAAGGACAAGTTGAGCTTACTTCTATAGCTAAAGCATAAAATAAAAATTTGTTTGTTTTAGTGTGGTCATTATAAAGGTTAAAGGAAACTGTCGAACTCTTGATCTTGGGAGCTTGAGGCTCCAAGCTAATGGTACGAACGTGTACTTCCTATCAGTTATTTACAGAAAATTTCGAAATTCATGTATAACATCTTTTGATAAAAATTTAAAATATACACGAGGCTATTTGTTTTAATGTTTCATCAATTACACATCAGCAAGGTTCAAAGACCTTGAATTTAACGTGGTTTTGTTTGTATTTACAAACATACTTCAGTACTGACAAGCTATAAACTTTTAAGTTTGTCGTTGTCCTTTCACCGTAGAGCAATGAAAGTTCATCGACTGTCTACATTTTATCAAACGAAAATCATTTTTCTAATGCAGGGAGATGTTACTCGTGTTTATATATATAAAAAAAAAGTCTGATGTGCTTCCACGAAGGAAAAAAAGCTCTAATATGATGGGTGGTCACATGTGTTATCGCTCGCTTTCTCTGCTATCTTAATGACTTACATCGTCCTGTCCGTTAACTTAAAAGGAGTCGATTCCCTGGGCGATCAGGTAAAAATAATTAAATAAACTAGTGCTAATTGTAACGGGAACCGTTACAGATGTTCCCCAAACGCTCCCCAACTCCGTTTTCGTGCCATATTCCCTGTAACAAAATCAAATAAACAATTTATCAATGCAGGTGTGCGCATGTGATTGCATGAGCGTAATGACGAATCATCTTGTCTACACTATTTTACAAACGCAAAATAGTAGGAGTCATTACGTCTGTCTATGTTCTTAATCCCATCATGTTTGGTTGAAAAACAAGGGAGTTATAGCCATTTAAAGTTTAAGCCAGTCAGAAAATGCACGTGCTTTCATGACAATTATTATATATCATATTGTATGACATCTTAAAGCATGCCTATGTTTTAAATTTCAAAGCATTTTGTAAAAAAAAAAAAAACAGAAAAGATATTGAGATTTTTGTTTCAGCCAATCAGAGCAAAGCGCACGTGCACGCACTGTGCATGCATGTGAATGGTGACCATACCATCTTGAAGGAGTCCTTTATGTCTATCTATATTCTAATTCCCATGCTGTTTGGTTGAAAACCAAGGGAGTTATAGTCATTTAAAGTTTCAGCCAATCAGATTGCAGCGCACGTGCATGCGCGTGATTTCATAAAAAATTTCTATATCATATTGTAGTATATCCTAATGCATGTCTATGTTATAAATTTCAAAGCATTTCATCATAAAGCGAAAAAGATATTAAGATTTCTGTTTCAGCCAATCAGAGCAAAGCGCACGTGCATGCGCGTGATTCATGCAAATTTGACCATGTCATCTTATCTACACAACTTTTTATATAATGAGTTTCAAAACATTTCATCAAAAAATATAAAAGTTACAACCATATTAAAAATATCTGTCATTTTACTCATTGCACGCGCCCGCACGTGCATGCGTATGTGCGCAAAATGACCTTCGTTCGGCACATCTACACAACATGCCTATTAACCCTAAAAAGGTTTTAACTTAGTTTGGTGAACAGTTTCTGAGAACACTTCTGGACAAAAAAGTACCGGAGAAGAAATAAGAAGAAAAAAGAATAATAATAATAATAATAATAATAATAATAATAAGAAACAGAGTAAAAACAATATGTTCCCAAACTTCGTTTGGGGAACATAATAAGCTTTCAGTCTTCTGTAACCAAATAAACAATTTATCGGGATGCCAAAGAAAACTAACAATCGAAATAGCATGTCTCGCAATTGCTGAGATTAAGAAAAAAATTTTCAATTAAATTGAAAAAACGTATTTCAATTGCTACTGCAGAACAATTGACACAGAACAGCCCTTGCTCAATCGACTAGCTCTTATGTGACCAAATCGCCTAATTGTATTTAATTCCGATGTTTATTACTGTGATTGAACCAACCATTTCTTCGATAATTATCTTGCATCTAACATTTTCGAACAAATCCACGAAAACATTCATTACCAATCTGTCCTCACCCATCAAAATCAGATTATATTAACCACAGATTGAAAATTAAGGAAGCTTCTACCACCTGTGGCTTAAAAAATACCGAAACTTCCCCCACCTGTGACTTAATCCTAGAAGCGGTAATAATAGGATACGGTAATGAATGGATATCGAGGAAGAAGACACAGGTTTTTAAACTAAGTCTCAGTGTTTGTGATGGATGCACAGCATTGGACGATTTCTGGAGTGTGTCGTAATATGCAATCATGGTAAAAGAGGAAGCTGATCACTGCTTCCCCGGACACCGTTAATGAAATCGGGGAGAAGAACTGATGATAGGATTAAGGGGGTATATATCGGAACGTCTGCCGCCCCGGAACTCGGGCAAAGAATCTCATTTCTTGGATGTTTCCCTTCCGACCATATGTTTTCTATGGGATAATAAATATGCAGGAGACGAGATGAAGTTATGGTTTATGTTTAGCAGTAAAAAAGGATCGACCATACCAATGTACGGTAGTCCTTTTAAAGAAATTGGCTTGTTTTAGGCAACAGTATGATATATTTCTGTCAGCAATTCATGAAAATTGGTGTAGAATTTGGGATATTACACTTAATTCGTGGATTTGAAAATGAACAAATGACAATGCATAAGTTTATTTCCAATATTTCGGATTTATCAAACATCTTGCAAATAACAATTTCAACTTTGTCATTTTAAAGGAATAAATCGAATTGCATTTGTCATCTTAATATATTGTGTCTACAACAAAAATTTTTAATCTGATGATATTCGATCCTGGCGTTAACGAGGTGTTAATTAACAAAACATCACCTTTGAGGATCAATATCCAGGCCGGCCACTGAGGGGAGCGATCCAGAGCCGTCAACACTTTTGTTGCGGCACTCACCGTAAAGGGAAAGTGTGGCTGACCACTGAAGTTCATCTAAGGTTAAATTGTGACGTAACACTGTCGTATATAAGTATACTGACACAGCTTCCAATAAACCAATCGAGAACTACTTCACTTGTGCAAGTGCAGGATATTTTGTTTGTTTATTTTATATCTGATAAAGGTAAGTCATTTTATTGTTTATTTATCATTTTTCATTTATCATTGGAATTATTCGTGGTACAATATAAATAACCAATTAAATTAATTTTTGTTCAAATCAAAAGAGAACATAATTGTGAATTGTGTGAAATTTGGAATTCAATTATTTAATCAGGGAAATAAATCTATATAGATCTGCGATATAATCATTATATGTATAAGTATTTGTAATGGCTTCTTTAAAATATTTATCATACATAATTCAAACTAATCAAATTACCTTTTATATGCATTAAATGAACCGATTTCCTTGCCAACTTAGGAATTTTAAGTGTTTTTAAACACTTCTCTAACCAACTGCTAGGATGATGCATATTAAATGTGTTATAATATTACACATTCAGATCAGATACACCCTAACCACTTGAACAAATGGAAATATTAAATGTGAAATGTATTTAATTTCATGTGCTCAGCGGGACAGAAGCTGAGGAAAATTGGGAAATCAACCTGGATTTGAGTTTGACGTGTTTTGTCATTCAATCAATATACCATGTATTTTTTTCAAGAATGCTTTCGGAAGCTACATCAAATATGATTTACTAGCAATTACTACTGCTGTAGCGTTAGATCCTACCTCCCGTGGACCCACTTGTGTACTTAAACTTCGTGTTGGTTAGACACTGTTTAACTCTTAACTACAATTCTTCAGGTTTTTTTGGGGGATGTTTTGTAGTTCCACTTAGGGGGAATTGTTTGCGTCCAACACAAGAAGCAGCTAATTAAACTTAATCTGTTTTTAAAGACTACAATTTAACGCGGCTCGCATGAATGATGCTGAGGTCTTTCAATTCCTTTGTGGGTGAAAATCATTAACTAAGGTTTTCCATCTTAAACTTTTAGTGGAAACTCCTGTACTTGATAGAAAGGTTTTAAAAGTTAGGATCTGATTAAATAGAAACTACTTCATCAAAACTATAATTATATGCTACTAGATGCTTCATTATATGAGAAGGGACCTAATATGAGTTACCTATTCATCTTGATATTGTTGCAATTCTAAAAATTTATATAATTAAATAGTGAGTGTCTTTTTTTTCAACATCAAATTTATATTTGAACAATTCAAACATTATCCGAATCTTAAAACAAACAATACACGTACTTGGTATTCAGCATAAATCAAGTAGTTTCAGAAATAAAACCCCGAATAGATGTTATTAAATCGATTTCCCGACTGATATTTATAAAAGGAAATAGTACTGCTTATAGATATATGTACCTGAAATGTCATAAATGTACTATTGTAATGGTTTGATCAATGCGGTATGAACAAGTAAAGAGTCATCAGCGACGTAAATAGCCATTAAACTGTGACAAAAAGCCTCCTGTTCTATGTGGAATATCAATTGTAAAAGTTCAGAGGTTTATGCTCTATGAGACAATACGAGACTACAGCAATCACGACTTTTTGCAACAGTTATCGGATGCATACATTAATCAAATACATTTACGAATTTAACACATGCGAAATAATGAACGATCCCTATAGAAAAGCAATGTTCCTTTAACTAGAGTTCAGGGCTTTAAAGAAACAAGAAATGACAGGGTATTTTAATATCGGGGACATATATAGGTTAAGTATTTAGAATTCAGTTTTCAGCACTTGTGAGTATACTTTTTTTCCATCTGCAAATAACTGTAATATCGAATGTGTCATGTTTTCCAAACTTCTAGAATAGATCATTGTTTAAATTACGCTAATCACAGACTATTATTATTTTTATTATGGAAACACAATACAAATAATGCCAAACAGTATACTGCTATAACAGCACAATGTTTATTTCCATTTCAAGCTCTCCTTAACAAGAGCACAAAATACTCTATATTTCTCTTCCTGACACTTTATTCTATTCATGGAAGACTTGATGCTAAACCTACAGAAGTAATGGATATATGCCGAATACTGTTCTATATGTAAAATTATCAGACTGTTTGAGGCTTACATTCTTTATCAGTTATATATAAACGTATGAGGCATATATCTTTAAAACATTGCCATTTAAATGTCCAAAAGTTACCTGGAGGAGCTCACAATTTGAGTTCAGGTACCCATTGTTTTCTACCCTTTTACAAAAGGAAAAGAAATGAGACAGTAAAAAAGTGAGTGAACTGTTGTTTCATTTCATTCATTCAATGGCAGTCGTTTAGTTTAGCAAAACAGTTGAGAAAGATTTTTTCTGTTTTTTTTTTGAAGGGGGGGGGGGGGAGGAATGAAAAATTTTATATATGATGTGCATATACTGACATTGATACTGACATAATTTCGGCAGATGTTATAACCATCACCAAAGAAAAAAATGCGAACCCTGAAGTTTTAGTTCAGATTTTAGAAATGTGGCCATCTTAACAAAAAGAAATAAGAGATCGCTTAAATCATTTTCTGGATTTAAATTCGCTTATTCAAAGTGCTGTATCAAAAATTGTTTTAAAGATGGCAAGTATAATATTGTGGAAAGTTTAAACTTTTTTTCATGGATTTGCTATTTTGTAGCAACTACATTCCTTGGTTGTAGCTTTCCAAAGCTGAATTTTTTTCTTCACATTTTTATTGGGGGTTTCTAGAAATTTAATGCTTAATTTCAAAATATTTGTTTGTTTTTTGATTTAAATACCGTCCGATTTTGTTATCATTGCCGTCCGATAATATATTATCAGACTGGTAATTATTATTATCGGACGGCTACAGATTTTTTTTATCTGCAAGAACAAAGGCATGACGTCACAGCAATGTTTTAAGTCTAGATATACCTTATTGTTGTGTCGCAAAAGCACAAGCTACATTCTTTATCAGTTACATAAGTAAACGTATTTCATCGACTAAAATTAAAATCAAGGCTCATGCCCATAAAAAGGTAGAGGAGCTCACTTTTGATGCGAGTCTCGCTTTTACAAAAGGAATATTTATTGGGAAGATGAGATCAAAATAGAGCTCCTCTACTTTTTTATGACTCGGGGTCCAGATCTAAAACAGTTGAGATAATACTTGTGTCTTAAAAGAAGAAGCAGCATTTGAGGAATAAAAAAAAATTATCTGTCTGAGTACAATAAGGTCTGTGGAATTGGCAGACAATTTATGGTCATCTGCAAGGCAACAAGGAATAGGAAACAGAATTGAAAAATTGCGACTTACGAAAAAGAACCCGAATCGCTTAAATCATTTTCTGTCGTTGATATCTTCTTAAACTTGATTATAAATGATGGCATTCCCATATATCGAAAAAAGGTTAATGTCTATGACATAAGATTCTTGATAGTACACTACATAGGTTGTAGGAGAAACAAAGGACATTCAAGTTGCTTTTTGGAGTGTGAGTTTAATGTCTAATGCTGATGATTTCAAAATATTTGTTTACTGATTTAAAGTCCCTTCAAGAATTTTTCTCTCACAATGAGACGCCACCACTTTTCGGTGAAGGTCTGCAGATTTATGTCTGTACTCGACATTTACGGCCTTTGAGCAATGACGGTTTTTTTCTGACAGCAACTACGAAGATTTTGCAGTTGGATTTATAAGGTCTCATCCGAAGGTTCAGACTCTATGTCCTACAGTGGAATTTTGGACTCACTTCTTACTCAAAGAGTCCTTTTAATGCAAATCTAGTGTTTAGACAACATACAATACCGACTCATCAATGGTACAACTTGTTAACTCATTTAAGTAGAGGATAAATCGTTTTAATATCATTTAATAAATCTGAAGCAAATCAATTCAACAAAATATAAGTAAGGGAGATTCGAAAACCTTGAAAATCTTGTTGACTTATGTCCAGCAGCAAATATGTATCATTTTCAGCGTTATTTTATATCCATTATCTAACTTGGAGTATTATGTTCTAATCTGCTTTCAGATTTAATTAAAGCTATCCTATCCCTACTCTGAATATTATTGAAGATTTGAAGTCTTTAGCAATGCCCCTTTCGATAAAGTCCAGCGACATATCATTGTGGATTATAATCCAAAAGCCCTCTACTTTAAAGTATCCGGTGACCAAACAAGATAAGCTTGCACATGTCCTTAGACTTCAAAATATCCATTAATCGATCTGCAATTTATGCAAGAGAAAAATGGCAAAAGAAAGGGTTTTCTACTGAAAGAGAGAACACTATTATACAGTTAGTTATTTGGGGAGAATCTCGAAGATATGCATATTTTTATGCAGTTAAGTGGAGAAAAACATTAATTGTCCTTTAAATCCGTATCAGCGTTTTGGGATCAGATTAATATATTTTTTCTTTCCGTCAGACAGAAATGAAAACCAATTTTACAAGAAAAGTAATATGATTACATTATCATTCCAACACACAGGCCAGTGAATGGGGCTTCTAATACATAAAGACAGATACCCAGATCATAAAATATCAATTACGGATCTAGTTTATCAATCAGCATAAAAAAAAAGACGGAAAGAGAAAGGGCAAACATTTATTTAGTATCAAGTTGTCCGTGAACAAGTATATAGGCAAAATAAACAATTTCCAAATGGGCAAGAAACGTAGTTTTTAAGTTTGTATTGTCTGTTTCAACAAATGTAATTTATATAGACGTTAATTTGAAGTGAAAATGTGGAAGGTTGCAAAATAGGAGAATTTTTAATATCATAGAACGTTTATAATTTCTTAATATTTGAGAAATATATTTGCAATAAAAAGAGACCCATAACTATATACCAATCCAGGCATCCATTTCCTTGGTTTGTATTATTTGTTTTGGTTTTGTATCATCTTTATATCAAACTGATATCTTAAGGACAGATGATACAAACAAAAAATGTATGCCTGGATTGGTATATATTTTTTGTCCTAGTTTCATTGAAAATGATGCAGATAATAAATTTCTAGAATAAAAAGAAATTGTAAACCTTCTGTGATGTTCAAAATTCTGCCTCTCTGAGGCCATCCTTATTAATCAACACAAATATTTTTTACTTCAAATCTCATTTTTGTAAAAAAAAAAAAAAATTCAATCAAAAATTAAAAACTACGCGGTGAAAGTTATTTGTACTACTTATAAAAACATGGCTCAGGTTGTTATTTTGATGTCTTTTGACAAAAATTTGTTTGTATCATCTCTCCTTAAGTATCCAAGCAAATTTCAAAAATCATAATTAACATTTTATTGAAACCTTTTCCTTTCAAGGCACTAAATCACTTGAGCAAAACAATTTAAAAAAAAAAGGTTCTTATTTTTTCTTTCAGTTGTTTCCATGTAATCCTTTCACCATATCAAACAAATTCCTTCCTTTACAATCTTAAGAAATCAAAACAAATCAATCAATCTCACCTCTTAAATTTTTAATACCCCATAGTTATCATCCAGAGCTTCGATATACTAATAACCCATTCTAGAAATTATGTTGGTTTTCAAGGATTCGTAAATCAAGAAAGGATAGAATATATACTTTAGTTCGAGCTAAGTGTCATAATTTTTATGCCAAAAGTTAGCTTTGAAGCTTCATTAGAGGCTTAGTGGTATTAGAGGTAAGGATACCCTCATCAAAGGAACATATGACATAGCAATCATTCTTGTCTTTATGAATTGTTTTATGAGAGAGACTGGCCTAAACACGAAATGAATATTTCATTGATCGGAAACACCTTTATAAAATAAGGCTTAGTAAATTTGGGCCGCACACAGCGAGGTGGGGTTGTTGTGAGTAAGTATAAAATAATATGTATTATTTTTATTAAAATCCAAAATTCTTCTTCTTCGACTACTAGTAACGCATGGTGCTTAATAGAACAATGTTATATTTGTAAGTCAGATTAAATAAAAAAAAAAAGATGAGTAACTGTAAAGACAACACTGAAATCAATGAGATGGGTGTTTTATACGATTTCTTTTTATTACATTAAATGAAATATTCATCACTGAATTCGATGTTCTGTACGAATTCTTTATATTTCATTATAAGAGATATTCATCAATGAAATCATGAGATTCAGCAATTAAGTTGAAGAATTCGGTCAATGCAGACCTGGTTTCTTAAAATGAGTACTTTTATTTCTCACGGAGAATGAAGACTACAATTATAGAACTATCGATGCTTAGAACTCCGTCATAAGTGTCTCTATTGCTCTGCATTTTTGATTAATGTTTGCTTTGTATTTCTCTGTGCATGTATGATCGTTAAATTCTTCTACTGTATCGCAATTTATTAGTTCTCCTAACCTATAAACTAAGTAGCTTCAAGTAGACGTGATTGAAAAATTATCAAAATATATATCTTGTATTGCAGTCTACCAATTAGCAAATATATTCTCAAATTCAATTCACTTACATGAAATGGAAGTAATTTTATATGCCAACAAGATTGTTGTTTGTAATATACATGTACTTCGATAGTGTACGCCTTCTATAAGTGTATGGAGCAAATGATTAAGCCTAAAGGAGTTAAGGTTAATAAAGTGTTTCTTGAAATCTTATCTAAGCATTTATTTATCATGATTATATCCCCACACCCAATAGTAGTTGTCTTTATAAAGGAAAATTTCAGGGTAAGGGTTTGTAAGTGTTAGTCAACTGATAGTTAGATATGAGCAATAATTATTTATTTATAGCGAATTAACAGAAAAAAGGATAAGCATGATAACATTTCCTTTTAACCTTTTGATTAATAAATTTTGCTTTATATAGAAAAAAATTAATGTAAAAAACAAAATCATTTATTTACAGACACATTATAATTTCTTTTCAAATATCCATTCGTCTTAATTATTAACGCAATTCGTTTTTTTTTTCATTTGAGTTGCGGCAGGCAGCATCAATTCTCTATTTCGACTCATCTGAGCAGAAAAAGAAACGGGTTTTCAGCAAGATAAATTCATCTAACGACACCATACTGTGACATTAGTACTGTTTTATTACCGAATGTTTTTTCAAGACAACAATTTTCCTCCCTCGAACCCTCAGTGTGTCTGAATAGGCCGGAATGTAATGTTCTCAATCTGTGTATAAAACTGAAGAACACTTTTTCTAGCCTGACCGAATTTTCTCTAAGAAACATTAAAAAAAAAAAACATTAAATGCAGTATGAATTACTAAAGCATTCAGATAAATTTCTGATTTTGTTCTTTAACTTTTCGAAAAAGAAATATTTTTGAAATTACGACTAGTTGTCTTCCATTGCCTTAAGCATGTTATGAACAGTTATCCAAAGACGTACACGAATTGATTAAACGTCATCTAAAGAAAAAAAAATTCTCAATTAAAACAGTCAATGTTCTGTTTTGTATTTAAAGTGTAAAACATTCGTTAAACCTCTCTTTCTCTCTATATCTTAACAAAATATTTTGAAAAGCTGTTTGACTATACATGTAGCAGACACTTTTTGAATCCAAGTATCAATTCCACCGACTTTTTCGATAACTTTTGGTATTTGTGTTAGTTTCTTTCTTTCGTCTGAAGTACTTATAGTTTGAATGATACTACACTGATAAATATATGATCCTCAAATCAGTGTGGAAAGTAGTGGTAGTATTTATTTGGTATCATGTCATCATACATAATACAAATACACAGAAATTATACAGGATCATATGAAAGACAAAATTTGGCAATCCAGACTTCATATAGATTTAGATTTCATATACATTTGTAAACAAATAAATAATTAAGGTAACAATAAATTTAGAAATACAATTCTACTGTGACTAGATTGATACCAGGATAACCCATATAAAGTATTGTACGAAGACAACTTGCGTTTTGATCTCTCTCTCTTTACGAATGTCTGGCGAGTATATTTGAAAAACACTTCGTTTTTAACTATTTCCGCCGCATAACACCATCCTAATCAACAGAATAAACATTCGATAAAAAAGTAACAACATCTGGTGATTTCATTTCGTATTTGAAATGCCATTTGACGGACGCTTTCACGCCCTCGTTAGTTCTTGGCAGTCTTGCCTATGTAGATTTCTTATGTAACTGAAATAAACATCTTTCAATAAACGATGAGTGAAATAAAAAGAAGCAATAAAAGTTGCATATGTTGATTTATTATGGGCAGCAGATGAATAGTTCTTCAGAACCAATGATCAGTTCTCGTACAATTTTTATTATAAGAAATGTTAAATATTTCTCTAAGATTTTATGACTTCTGGCAGTTTAAGTGAATTGCTTATTGCCAGAAAGACGCGTTGATGAAATTTTCACCCAATTCTTACCCCCCGAAATACACTTCCTAACATAAGAATGTATTCTTATACGTATAACATAGATAAATCAAAGAAATTGTGTTATTTTAAGTGAAAATAAGAAATTGTAACAAGTTTGACTTCCTGCTAAGGTATCTAAGGTATTCAAGTTATGTTTTCTTTTCAAAAATAAATTCATCCTTCATTCAATTTGTTTTTCATACTTTTAGAAAACCTGTGATGTCACCAAATTAGCTGCTGGCTACCACCCATCTTGGAATTCGGAGCCAATTCCCCAGGAGGACCCTTCGTTTAACAAAATTAAAAGAAATCGATTTTATGGAATTTGCCCTTTAAAAATCTACTAGTGAAACACTTGAAGAACCCTCTTACAAAACAACTATCTAAGAGAACAACTAATATATTTCTTTTTTTTTACCGAACTGCATATTGACAAAAGGCGCATGTGACAGAAAGTCGTGGAATAAATTGACAAGTCTTGTACTCTAGGTCTGACATTTATTGAATCTAAAGGTCTTCAGACACTTTTCGGAACATCTTTACCGTAAAATCTGGATTTTATTTAGATCAAAGCTCTCCAACATCTTATTGATCCTGGCTCAGGACCTATAGAAAATTAATCGCTGGGTCTTTGAAAGGTGTCGGTAACAGTCCAAGATAATTCTATTTAACGTTAAAGGAGCGGCTCTCAGGATGTAGGTATCAGTAACCACGGAATCAGAGCAACCTGATAAAATGTCCAGCACACGGAAGACAAATGAGATGGAGACTCTGTCTGTCAATACTGTGGTCACGGATTTAATGACGATTAATATGAATAAAACAGAAAAGGACAGCTTATTTCCGTGTGGATCTAACACCACACAGTGGACACTGACGGACCCCGTCTGTTCATTAAATTTTCACTCCTTTGTCTCATTCGTTTTTGTGGCTGCTTTGTTATCCATAATCACTTTTTTCACAATTTTTGGGAACGGATTAGTATGGGTGGCGTTGTACCGGTTCCCGAAATTACGATCCATGTCCAACTGTTTAATTGGAAACCTTGCTATGAGTGATATGCTGCTGGCTTTAACAGTGTTACCTATTTCAATCGGAAATGACCTTCTAGGATACTGGGTATTCGGTGAAATAATGTGTCCAATATGGTTATGTATCGATGTGTTATACTGTACCGCCTCGATATGGGGATTAGTGACCATTGCCGTTGACCGTTATACGGCCACTGTTTACCCCGTGTGGTACTTTGAGCGTCGTTCGCCACTGAGAGCACTGATTTATATTATTATGGTTTGGTTTTTCTCTATAATTGTGTCCATTGCCCCCTTTATTGGATGGCGAGACATGATTCCAAATCTTTACAAATTCAATATAGACACAAAGAGATACGAGTGTGTGCTGTTCGAGACAGAAGGATATGTTGTTTATTCCGCAATGGGGTCTTTTGTGATACCAGCGATCTTGATGCTCTTTTTGTACTTCAGAATTTTTGTTATCTTACGAAAGCGAATGAAGACAATGCAATTGAAAAAGGAAAAATTTAAAATCAATTTGAACATGATAGATCAAGACTATGACAGCTGTCCATTACAAGAAGAAAACAGTCAAATTGACCTGAGCGGCACACCAATCACTCAAGTCAAAATGTCTGACAAAGCAACTCAAATCAGCCCAGTAACAAAGAAGCAATATACAAGCTTGCCTATCGGCAATTCCAGTATGTCAAAACCAAATGTCCTCCATGAGGACAGTGGGAGAAAAACTAACGAGAAGGGAGATTACAGTGATTGTATTTTACCAGACGTCATCTGTAAAAGTCAAACCGAGGAGGGGACAGAAGACGAAAAACAACCATGTTTACTTGATGTAAATGTTAACAAAACTATCCAAGGCATAACGTGTGATTGTACCCAGAAAACAGGGGAAACCCAAGAGAAAGAACAATTGAAAAACACAAACAGTGACGTTTCCAAACGACCATCGAAGAAAAGGATCTCAATAACATTTAAAAAACGAAATTCCAAATCTAAACATATTCAAGGAATAAAGACCAAATACGAATTACGAGAGCAGAGAGCAACGAAGCGCATGGCGATAGTGATGGGGTGTTTCCTGTTTTGCTGGTTCCCCTTCCTTTTTATGTATCTTATACGAAGTTTCTGTGTCACGTGTTACATAAACGTACACATCCAAGCCTCCATTATTTGGCTGGGTTATGTCAACTCCAGCATAAACCCCGTGTTGTACACACTATTTAATGACGATTTTAGGCAGGCATTCAAGATCATTCTAGGTTTAGAAAAAGAACATCCTCAAAGAAATAGGCTATGAAATGATAGTAAAATGGAGCCTTGGTTACAGATACCACAGTCTTTCAGTGAATTTTGAGATTAACTATAACGTTGAATATTTATAGAATATGTCAGTGTTTTGCGTATATCCATCGTCAGAATTTTGATGTAACTACCGTGTATATTACATATGTATTTCACATGGTTTACAAATTCCTGGAGTAAACAGAAAAGATTTACATTTCAAGAACATTGTTAAGAGGAAAAGTTTTTTTTAACTGTGATTACATTAATCTGTCACATGCAACGCAGCTTGTAAACACGATAGAACAAGTTCGATACTCGGTATTTTGTATTTCGGATTTGTCTTCAGGTAAATAATAAAGGTTCGAAGGAACGTGATGGTGTGAACGTTTTCTGATTACAGTTAAGTATTTCTACAAATGTGAGCCTGAAAGATCTAGAGAAGAACACTCTTAAAGTAATTTGCTGCTGAAAAGCCCGTCTGTTATAGTAATATCTTTTTGAACATATATTCAAATTAAAGTCTTAAAGATGTGGAATAAATATTATCATTTCTGCCGCTTTAACTACCCCACTTCTAAATTCATGGGAATTAAATTACAAAGTGTTAGGCTATAAAATATATGGATTTGCATTGGCAGCCAATGGCATGATAGAATGATTCCTTTTTTTTTTCATGGAGTCGAAACGGACAACGTTCATTCAAAAAAGAATGCATTTGTGACACACTGTATTTTTATGACAATGGTTCGTGAAAAAGTCTCAAGGAATACATGCAGGCTCATGTGATTCAAAATATGCTGTAAATTATTTTAAACTTCATCGTGTCCAAATATATTCAACTTTTAAGAAATAAAACGATCCTGTCGGGTTCAGGGACATATCCGTAGCTGATATTAAGAATATGATTTCTGACAGAGATGTGTGTTGTAGGAGAACTTAACAGATTCGGGAACAGATTTGTACCCGATAATTAGAGGGCAATTCCTGACAGTGCCTAGAAATACAAGCTCTAATGAGACATCTTCAGAAATTCTAAAATA
This sequence comes from Saccostrea cuccullata, assembly GCF_032062105.1. Classification (NCBI taxonomy): domain Eukaryota; kingdom Metazoa; phylum Mollusca; class Bivalvia; order Ostreida; family Ostreidae; genus Saccostrea; species Saccostrea cuccullata. The sequence goes on along the minus strand of NW_026932472.1, from coordinate 11,432 downwards.
GATTTATATACCTGAGAGTTAAAGTATGGCTTATGCCAACTTCAAAATTACCGTTAAATGATTCCACTTCCCCAGTAAATTATATTTTTGGTATGAACAACTTCCAATTATATTCAAATGATATAAACTGAGTTGCTTTTCAAAATATGTTATTATTAGTGTACCAAGAAAGAAAGGGTAAAAACAGTGTTGAGAATAATGAACAAAAACAAAATGAAAATGTTCTCTATCAATCAACAACTATCTTGAAAATTTCTCATACCGAACAAGAGTGTTTATATATTTGTTTACGGGGGAGAATATACATTAAGAAACATATTTCTCTTGGCACCTTTTTGACTTCTCCCTACCTTGGGAATATGCTCACGAAAATGGGGAACCTTACAAAAAGTGTACATAAATCAAACAGTGCAACAAGGTCTGTATTCTTTTTAAAAGTACAACTGAACTAGTCATATGTGTCTGATGACGCCGACCTTTATTATTAGAATGCAGAGAAAAATTGTTGTCTATCTATTCATTTTCGTGATAAAAGGGGGAAATATTGAGTAAATTATTGTTTTTTTTCTCTCCACCTTTACTTAATTGAGATGGTATCATTTGTGAATGCAAATGTATTCACTTTCATTTTCTCGTTACGTGTTCGATTTGTTCTGTCCTTCGTGTTCTGTTCGCTTACCTGCTGAGAGACAAATAGCTTTAGAAAAGAGCCTTGCTGTTTTTTACAAATCAACACGTCAAGAAGGGCACTTTAAACGCCATATTCCGATTCCGTATGAAAATAAGTTCCTTTGGGTCAAGAACAAAATAATTAAACGTAACAACTCCATTTATTGCTTAATTACACATCTTGAAAACAACTTTAACAATTTTCGTTGATGGAAACACCCTAAAATAATTAAAAACATTGGACTGATGAACTTTTCCCCCCAAAATATATTCATAAAAATTCATCTTCTTTTGTTCTTGTCAATGCATTCAGCAAGATAAAATTCGTTAATACATATGTAGGTTTTTTTGGATACCTTAAGATCATTATTACTGTTCATAACAAGAATGGAACGCTCAACATTACTTGCCTTTACATGATGATAATAGGATTTTCCTACAAAGATATATCATACACCAGTATATTTAATTTCAACATTGCATTTATTGAATAAACATTATTAAACCTGTCAAAAAGATTTATATTTGTAATTTGCTTAACGGGGCCGACCAACTATAATTATGTAATAACAAAAACACTTTGATTCAATAGGATTACGCAACATATAAATTAACAAATAACCTCTTTCGTAGAAGAGTCCTGAATTTTTTGGCACCGTATCATCCTTGACATTTCTTCCTACACAAATATTGAATAAAGAACACATTTAAAATCTTCTAAGTAATTTTAAAGTTCAAAAATAATTTAAAGCATCATGACTCATAAAAATAGGAAATAGATTTTGATATAAAATCACACGACACTTAGATAGATAGTCAATTGATTGATTAATAAATAAAATTGGATCATCATAAAAACATATTATGCTATAGGGAAGGTCTCAGTATAGTTTACTGACATGCCTGCAATCGCTTCAGTAATTGGTAAAATAATTTTTTCTTCAATTAGTCTATTGTTACCTAAAATTAAACTGTTTACATGCAAATCTCTTATATAATATTATCATAATAGAGAATGTTTTGTGAGTATCAATTTTGCATTTTTTAATTCAGTACGTCATAATTTTAAACGATAAATAAAGAAAAGTATGTTAAGCAAGAGAGAAAGAAAGAGAAAGCGTTAGTTTTGAAATTTTTTCTAAAATTTGTAATTTGTCTAAATATTCGGTTTCTTAATAAGTGACTCTCTTTCATTAATCGCTTATTGAGTTAAATGCATTTTTAATACCGATATTATTTTTCATTAATTTCTCTTCAAACGCACTGTTGATACAAATGCACAAAATACATATCAAAGCAATGACTATAATAGTGTATATTTCTTATTTAAGTGAGGTGATAAACATTGGACACGCAACATTTTCAGTACATGAATACTTTGTAACTATATTTTCCCAGTGTAATTTTCTTAAGTCTGCGTACCAGCTGTGGACTCGAACCATACAGAAAACCATGCGGGAGCAGGGATTAAGTCCTTATTTTATTAATTAAAGCAGTAGCTAATCTTATGGAAAAAATGCATCATGTGTACGCCCGTCTGTCAGTGAACATTCGGTTTGGATAAAATTAATAGAAATGTAGAAGTACGAACTAAAAGGAAGAGGTCAAACTAAAAAAAAATATTTCTTATAATTTTTAAAATCCTTTTTTCAAATTTGACATCATATACAACAGATTTCTCACTAAAAATGGAAGTCGAATTTTTTTGTATCATATGTTTGGTCATCAACAAAATAACTTTGTTAAAAATAACAAAAACACTAGACAAAGTACTCTGAAGTTTACATTAAAAGTCTGCATGGCTCATTTATGACGATAGTCAAATTTTCAAACACCTGTGAAATGTTTATTAATTACTGAATTCATCTCAAATTTTTCAAATAACACTTTTTTGATCCAATATTGAAACATATTTTAATTTTCATCCGCTTGACTTTTACAACATTTAAGTATGATTTATTTTGACTTACAATTATGATGTTTCATGATCCCGGGGCCAGGCCTAGGGGACATGAAACTTAGATGAGCTCACTTTTGATCTCATTCTGACTTTTCAACTGTTAATTTGGTAAAAGTGAGACAGACTGAGATCAAAAGTTAGCTCGTCTAAGTCTTCCAACAAACTTGAACTTCGAGTGGGTACCAAACGAATGACTACATTATGCAGGCTACTGACAGTAAAGTTGATGTTACAGGGATGTCAACAATGTCGTTTGAATCCACTCTATGGTTGTTATAACGACCTAGTAAACAGATAAAGTTCTATCATTTGGCGTATGTTGGCTGACGTGTGTTTCTTACCGATTGTTAGTCGTTTGTTTAAATAAAAATGTTGACCAAAGAATGTTTCGTCCACCTGATTAATTCTATGGGCTTATGGTAGATGTGACCAGACAACAGGGGAAGCTTACTCCAAATAATCCCGGATGCAGTGTTCTATGTGCTGTTCGAAATTTGCATTGTTTGCAGAATTTTTTTTATCGCGATTGGTCACTGTTTGTCATTATCACCCGACACCCTTTAAACAAATTACATGTACCCGGTATTACTAATCATTCACACTAGGCATTTTATCAAACAGTAGTAAATTTCACAATGGGCTGCTTCATTGCATTTTTTTCTTATTATAGTGACAAACCTGTAGCATATCATAAAACTCAAACTTTCTCTCTTAGAGTTCTTTTAGAATATTTAGGCTATTTGCGAGACCTCTGAAAAGAAATATAACCATGGTATTTTTAAAATATACATGTAGATATATTGCATAAATCATTACAATAAACTTAATTTTTCTAACTATGGAAAATTAATGATAATCAAAAAAACAGAAAGAAAAAGTATCACCATGATTAATCTTCAGGTAAAACTGCTTTACATGTATTTGTGTAATTTGCACGTTTCGGTGCCAAACCATTTACAAAGACGAAATTAATTTTAAGACAAGGCTTCAATGCAGAAATGAGACTTAAAAGTTATCCTGTTTGTCTGGTGCTGTCTCTTTCAGAAATTGTGATTCTAGAATCATTTGTCCTACTTATGCATTAATAGCAATTAATATTGCTGTTCGCTGAAATATTCTATCAAAGATTTTCTTTGAACGTGTAGTTTATAGCTCTATGGACGGGTTAACAAACATCACGGTAGATTATAAAATCACGCCGACATATCAATTGAACATTTTATATTTTAAGATAAAACGAAGATATTTCTCTCTCCGTTCTCTCTCTCTCTCTCTCTCTCTCTCTCTCTCTCTCTCTCTCTCTCTCTCTCAATAATAACAAGAAAAGGTGACGAAAAATAAAACATATCAACATTCCCCACACCAAGCTATAAGCAAATCATTTTGACATGTTACTAATAATAATCATAATTATATATATAATAATTATAAATTATATATAAATCTCTTTATAAGCCCCATGCCTAGATTTTATTTATTAATAGATAATTACCAATATAAGTACATGTATATGCAAATTAAGAAGAAAATTATCCTTGAGATCTGTCTTAAAGTACTTAGTATGTATTTATGTATTCCTGAGGAACAATTTGAAACAACACTTTTATGATTATTTTTTTTTTCGAGTAATCTTCCAGTAGTGAGTTATATATTTTAAGGATTCGCCTGATAAAAATGTGCAAACAATGGCATCTTGATCGGGTAATTAGAAAACAAATCATGAATGAATTTTTTCTGACATAATTGTACTTTATTATCTGTCTCGGAAAGCGTTTAAGGTCGAAGTCTACTATTTTGGGAATTTCCACATGAAACAAAACGCAGAAAAGCGACAATTCATTACCGGTTTTATCGTTACGGACCTTTTTTTTGTTTTTGAAGTCGCGACAATTAAAGTAATGATTGATAACTGATTTCACTCTACAGTGTATTTCTTCCTTGTGATCAAAAGGCATCACAGTTACAAGACAATAGCAATCTCTCTCTCTCTCTCTCTCTCTCTCTCTCATCTCTCTCTCTCTCTCTCTCTCTCTCTCTCTCATCTCTCTCTCTCTCTCATCTCTCTCTCTCTCTCTCTTCTCTCTCTCTCTCTCTCTCTCTCTCTCTCTCTCTCTCTCTCTCTCTCTCTCTCTCTCTCTCTCTCTCTCTCTCTCTCTCTCTCTCTCTCTCTCTCCAAAAACTGGAATTTTAAAAATATTTTACATGATCAAGCTATAAATATAATTTGCAAGAAAAAAAAATTAAAATTTAACTTGAACATATAGTATATAAATCTCTTATAAGCCCCATGTCTAGATTAATTATTTATTAATAATTAACTTAAAATATATAATCTTCTTTAAAACTAAAAAAAAAAGGTGAAAATGATGAACATTGAGATCTGTCTTAAAATACAAACTATAAAATTCTGTCATCATGACAACAATTTGAACACAACACTTTTATGATTATTTTTTTTTCGAGGCTAATCTGTAGTGAACCATATATATGCATTGATGAGATATACGAACTTACCGTAGTCAATTTAATAATAAAATCTTTAAAAGGCCTTTTAATCAAAATAAAATACATAAGCCAAATCAAGACCCAATTTATTATCATATTTATCAACAAGGTTACTATGATGACTATAGAACTTACATGATGCTGGCTTTAACCCCTTCCATGGCAAAGAATTTAAGCATTTCTAGACAAATTGATATTAAAATGTCGATACATTTCCAGTATGAAATCTTTAAAAGGCCTTTTAATCAAAATAAAATATATACATGAGCCAAAATTAAAATGTAATATTGATAACAATTTCATAATGACTATAGAATTTTTACATGATGCTGGCTTTAAACTAGGTTGTTGAAAACCCCATAGCATTAACTTATCTGTAAATTTCTCTCTCTCAAAACTGTTGTATCTTTTAGCATAGCAAGTATAAATCGAGTTGGAAAATTTAATAATCTTATGCAAGTGATAGCAGAATAATACTAAATGTACATAAAAAACTTACTGTCAGTAAAACATCTAAATGTCAGATGTGGCAGAGTCTGTGATGTCTTTTTTATCAATTATGCTACAAAGGAACACAAAATAGGTAGGGTCACAAAGGAGCACAATTAGTGTCCATTGGAATTCCAACAGTTTGTTGAAAGCCTTGATCTCTAAAGACTATATAAATATTGTCAAAGACTATATAAATGTTGTCTTTAAAGACTATATAAATGTTGTCAATACAGAACTCCTGCATCCTTTTAATATCAACTTAAGAGTTCTTTTGTGTAGAATCAGTGATTTTTCACAAAGTAATTTTGTTGTTGTTGACCAAACACAAGATACGAAAAATTTCGACTTCCATTTTTATCAAAATACAAAAGCAGTTTTCTATTATATCAAAAAGCCTACTTTTTATTTATTTATTTTTTTTGCAAGGATTTGTTTGTATAAAACATAAACAAAAAATGTACAATTTTTATGTTCCTTGGTTTTCAATAATATTATGAGATAAATTATTTGGCATAATTTTATCCAATTTGTTTTTAAACAGAGGTATATAACTCTCCAATATACGGAGCGCAAAACATCATATACACCTTTTGTTCTTTAGAGCATCTTTACCTAAGACGCAGAAATCGACAAATCAACATTAAAACCAGACTTAGGCTATGAGCTATATTTCTATTAAAATATATAGAAATTCTTTATGAGGATCCTGTACCCCATTATTGAAACAACATATGATTTCAGGTAATCTTCTCTAGAAAGGTTTATCTAATAAACTCTGCAACAATTGTAAAGGATAGCAATCTGCTGGCAACCAATCAGGAAGCTGAACATTAATATTGGTCAACCTTTCCAAAAATTTCAAATTTGTATGCTAGGTAAAGGTAAAAAGTTAATATATATTTAAACCATTAAAATTTTTACAAGATTTCAATATTTCATACCTATTGCTTGGTAATTTTGCCAAGAAAATTTGACCCTCAAAAATATGAGATTTTATTATATAAGATTCCAATATTTCATACCTATTGCTTTGTACATGTTATTATGTGGTATCTAAAATACCAACTACGTTGTGAAAAACATCAAGTGATCCAGTTACAAATAATGCAAATATTGACCACAGTTTATTCCAGAAGAGATGACAGCCCGAAAGAGCAATACGTTGACTTTTCAAGTCACTTTCAGGAGATCAACTACCTCAGTACAACAGACAAACTTCACACATTAGGGGATAATAGAAAAGAAGGCAATCATTGCAGTAATTACAGGCTGCCTTCTGCACTGATCTGAATGGAGCAAGGAGGAAATGAATATCAAGTTACTCTCAAAGAGGACCATCCTATCCATTTCACATACAGGTCACTGACAGTCAAATACCCTCCCAGTACTCTGTGTTGAACAGTTATATGGACAATTCAGGAAACATATGGATTGAACCCAATTACTTGCTGTTTATCCTAATTCTTAAAATCTTAATTCATTTTTTCTTCTTCAATTATGAACGGACTTTTTATATATCTTTTGATGGCTAAAAATACTCATAGATAAATATTTCAAATAGAATTAATGAATTAAGTTCATTATTTATTATATAGATACAAAATATTGAAGAATGCCTAATAAAATTTTCTCAAAATTAACCATAAGGGTATTACATTCTCCTATGTTGTAGTGACAAGTGTCACCAAAACGCCTTTTTAAATTTCAAGTTGAAAGGAAAATTCTATAAAAAAGGATCCTAACTTCAATTCAGAAAGCCATTAAACAATAAATATATCTTGACAGAGTATCACACATGAACTTCAATAGATAGGATAGTCTTGACTAATTCAAAATAGAGAGTACGCCTCCAGAGTAAAAGTACGGTATTCCTATTGAATTAAATGTGTTTTGGATCCCTAATCTAGGTCAATGAAGCTTCCAAGATGCCAATACTGCAAGGCAAAGTAGTATATCCATTAAAAGATGCAACACTATGCACGCTGAATTAATTTTTTAAAAGTTTTTTTTTCTAATTCTATAAATTAAGTTAACAGATATCAGTTGATTGATTAAAAGTTAAAATCATACAATAAATTTTGTAACCGAATTTCAAATGCACTTACTTTAATTGCATGGCATTATCTTGTACTGCATTGACCGAATTGATGTAACCTATAATAAACTCAAAGCCTATATTTGGAAAATGCACTGATAAAGCCTTGTGCGTTTTAACGTCTTAAAAGCATTGCAATGTCATCTAAATTGTGTATTTTCACTCCACAGTGTCATACATTTATATAGTTGAGCCTTGATTTGTTGAAATAGATCTCTTTTGAAGTAAAGTGTACATGAAACATGTGTAGATAACGAACAGTATTTAAGATCAAAAGTCCATAAAACAATACAAAATAGGAGCATAGCAAACACGGACCTCCAAAACATTAGAGATGGGATCAGGTGCCATGAAGGAGTGAGCTTCCCTATCAAATGATCACATCAGTCGTGTGCTCCTTGTCATGACTTTAAACGGGAAATATCAACTTGCCTCTCAAAATCCGTTGTCAATTTAGTGTATAAATAATGGACTAACAATTAGTAGGAAAAAATGTCAGTAAACATTTTACTCAATGATAAATTGTATTTGCTGACAATGTCATTGACATAATACCATAATGCAAGTGTACACTTGATCATGTACTACTTTTACTTGAAAAGAAGTACATGCTTTTGTTACTTTCTTGTATTTATAGGTCTAAAAACATCAAAGTGGGGTTTTATCATTTGATTTACATGTACGTTAAACAACAAACAAACAAACATATCTACAAAAGACAGATGATAAAAACATAATATCGCTTACTCGTAGTTTGATATTATTCACCATTCAAAAACCAAAATCTTTAATATTAAGAAATTTTTAATTTTCTATTATGAAGAGATATTTCTCTTTTTCCAGTTCCTTTATATTATTCTTCTGTCTTCATTGAGAAAACTTGGGAACAAAATGTGTCAAAAATAATTTAATTTGCCTATATAAATATTTTCATGTTTGAGAATAACAACTTTGTTAGCAAGCTGCCTTAAGTGGCCAAAAAATAAGTGGTATGGCAATTGCAATCAGGACATCTAAATTTCACATCTATTAACATGGTGAAAAAATGTTTACTTTGCGTCATCATTCGTCATAAAAGTCTGGAGGTAATGTAATCAAAGATAGTGATCAAGGTCAATGTTAGTTTTTTTAATTAAAATGTCATTGTCATTCAAATGGACTGTTATATAATCCACTTAAACAAAATATTTCTGCAATTTATCTCGATGAAATTCAGACATGGAGATAATCTTCTTTTATATAATATAGGCCTAAAGTGGAATGTTTACTAGCAAATATCAATAAAGATGACAATAAAACTTCATATTTTATTTGCCTTATTTTTTTATGAAACATTGCTGCTTTTTATTTATATCGTTTATATAACTGAATATTGCTTAGAGGCCTAATTATTAATTATACTTTTATCAACAGCATCCATATTTCCAATAAACAGAATGGTTACTTGATAAAAGTTGACAAGAAGGCCAGAAGAAGTAAAGATATTTTTCATTATTTTTTAAACTTATGATAAACTGAAAATTTTGATTCTTCAAATTTATAGTTAATTACAATCTGTGAAAACAATTCTACTTATTAACAATGCTGTTAATATTCATATTGTAAAGATGCTAAATTTGAAAATATATATACAAGCTACATAAATTTCTGATGACTCCAATTCTTTAAAATATTTGAAAAACCAAATAATTGTAAAATAAGTAAAATATACTTCAAAAAGGTCACGAAAAAAATAAGCCATGGAACTTATATAAAATTAAAACCCCAAAAATTCTCAAACAGAGCTTTAAGCTAAAAGCTTCCCCAATAAAGTTAAGCTAACAAAATCCTCTCCAATGATATTACAAGGACACTTTTCTGACAAACACGTGATTAACATCAAGATATCTTTTACCCCAAAACTACAAGTAGCAAAATTGAATCCACTTCACTGCTCTTGGCTTTGGCGCAGTCTCTGAAGCAACTTAATGGCTTTATATCCTCCTCACAATCCCCGGAGAGAATGATACCATATTCTTCATCAGTGAAATCGCCTTAGACTGGCACTTGAAAGTGAAGTTTATGAATTCAATCAACAAGTCTTCAGAAAAAATGATTTATCAACTTGACACATTTCCAATGCAAGCATGGGGACAGCAATTAAATGTGTAAAGTAAATTACACCTCAATTTAAAGGAGGTTTAGACAGATTTATGTTTTGCTTGATATTTTAGAGTTCTTCAGATTATTTTTTTACCAATTAAAAAAATGGTATTTAATTGCTTTTCTTGGCACTTTGAACAGATGTGTTAATTCTGAAGGCCACATAATCTCAAACAAAAAAGCTTGGTGTAAAATGCTGAGGTTGGAGTCTACAAAATGGAGTGTCATAAAGTACTAGGGGTGTACCCTCTTGAGCCAGGTGCAAGGGTTGAAGAACGTCCTTTAAAAGTTTAGCTCTTGCTTATTAAATCTGTCAACACAATTTCTAATTTTCCAAAAGAACTTATTAGAATGTCATACTATCCAAACAATTAGATATTTCCTATAATCTCTTTACACTAGGGCAATGGATGAATTGGAAGCTATATGAAGATGTCCAAACTTGAAACAAATTTAAGATCATTTGAAATTTATAAATCATATACCAAAAATAAAATATTGTCTTTCTATAAAATCACAAAAGCTTTGCAAGAATGAACCTGTGGCCTACAGAAAGTGTATCCTATTAAAAATTCATTGTCTTCGGTGCTTTTGGTATTTTGGTAAGGAAAACATATAAGTTTCTTATAAGCATAACAATATTGTAATAACATTGTAATGTCTACTGTATCAGACTCTGATATAAACAGGTTTTTATGTATTTGGAAAAATGTATATAGACATAGTTTTTTTTTCTTTTTTTTTTTTTGGGGAGGGGTGAGTTTTACGACTTAAGAATCCTCTTAAAAATTATTGAATGCTATTTCCATGCAAAACCATCCTCTGGATTTCTTTCCAAGGCAAGGAAAAAGAAACAATATAACTCAAAGAACTTCGTAACATGTTTCTTTGTAACATTTTTACTATTTTATTGTTAAAGATAGACTGGGTGATTCTAGAATCTTACAGAGAAATATTGATAGAAGTTGTGTATCAATAGGCTGTATTCCACTTAGTGTAAGATTTATTTCTATATAGACCACAACTTAATCCTGGTCCACTTAGAAATATTCACTCAACTGCAGATAATTTAATTCAAACTCAATCAACATACTAAAGGTATTATCTTAACCCAATAATTGGCCAGGAAACTCACAGCCGTGCATAAATCAAACTTACATCTGCGTCATCTACTGAAAAATGGAACCTTGGTTGTAATGACTATCATGATCTGCTACAAAGAATGGATTTGGTAGATGGTGAATAACTATTTATCCTTGAAACAATTATCAAGCTCTGATTGAATTAGAGAAAGATTCCTTCTCTAAATAACATAAAGCATATCACTCAGAATCTTTCTGTCGTGTGTCTCATTAGATGATCAATTGTAGCCTACGAATCATAAAGGCTAAAAATGGTCAATGCACCCTGTATTAGACAACTTTGGTGTAATTAGTGGCACCAGGCCTCACCTGCGTATATACAAACTACCTGTCAATTGAATGGATTTACAGGTTTCCTTTTAATCATTAAAGACAAAATTGATTTTGTCCAAGAAAATACGACTTGATTAGGTCTGAGGACAAATAT
>NW_026932471.1:0-5304 GCF_032062105.1 Saccostrea cuccullata | reverse complement strand
TAACCTATGACATCTTTTGTTACGTCACACGTACGCGTACACGTTTGAGAAAATATTACATAAAAAGTCATGGTTACGTGTACGTGTACTTGTACGTGTAAGTTACACGTACAAGTACACGTACACGGTATCTTTCGAAACCTCTCTAATAACATAGTAAAACCTTCCAATAAACAAAGAAATTGAATATAAAAAAAGAAATACATGATGAAAATTTTGTTTTTCACATATATCATGCAATTTTCATTCTTCTTTTAAAAAATGAAAAGAAAATTGAAGGTAGCCTTTATTGCAGTGAAACGGGGGCATATCAAAACACAAAATTAGCACTTATTTTAGCCAACTAGACATGAAATAAGTCGCCATGGGTGTACATAACATCAACAAATGATTGCAATACTGTATTTGTTTCTAAAAAATAAATAATTCTTACATTTTGAAATAATTTTCTCTTCACGCTTTCTTTTTTTCTTTAAACGCGACGTTGTTATACGTGGAAAAGGTGGGGGGTGGTAAAAGGCGAAAAATGACGAATAATACTAATATCATGTAATCCATAGAAAACTAAAATATATTGGAGGTTGCATTTAAATGATTCAAAGACTGATTTTGTTTTTCAAGCTAATTCATGCATATTTAAGTCCTCAATAAAAAATGGTGTGTATAAAAACTTCAACATGTTCAAGGAGAAAGACTAAAATTGTTCACTTTCGGTTGCAGTGTTTGTTTTTTAACTCACACTGAAATAAAACAAGGTAAAATTAATGAATATGAACCACGAAATTAATACCTCAAAATAAATCATGTTCTAAAGTTGTTTATCAATTTAAAAAAAAATATTTAAAAAAAAGGTAAATAAAAGAAATACCAGCTTTAAACATGTCAGTCTATAGAGTTATCAGGTATGCAGGATCAGCGAAACATTTTAGCGCAATTTGACGTCATTTTAATTGTGACGTCATTGTGTTCAATTGTGACGGCAGTCAAGGGTACTGTGACGTGCCTTAGTCGACGCTGCGTTAAAACGTATGCGCAGTTTAACTAGATCGGGCCTCGTTATGTATAGTAAACATAAAGACTTGAGTAAGGTTTCTCTTATAAAAAGTGCTCAGGATTTTACGCAGTCGAAATTGTATTTTGCAGTGTGTTTCTCCTTAGGGTACACGAACCCTCTGATAAGAAGGGTAACTTTTACTGGGATAAATGTCTACAGTCTGTATGAATTCAGTCTGGAATATGGTTTTAATCTAGCGGTTTATTCCCACTTAGGCAACATTTTGATTTTTATACCTGAGTGATCAATTGAAACAGGCCCTGTCAACTATTCTGTTTGTTTGTCCACAAAAATGTTAACAGGCTATAGTCTGTTTTCAGGAACGCGTATGGATTACCTGAGAAATACTACCAACGAAAAGTGTAAAAATATATAAATCAAAATTAAATTTTAAGCAAAATAATCATAAAATTACAGAAATAATAACAAAATTTCAAATTTTTATTTTTTCATAAATTTACTTTTACTAACACACATCTGCATTAAAAAAAATTAAATATGAATAAAAATTATAAGATTAATTTTATTAGAAATAAAGCATTTCATGATAAAACAAAAAAAAAGTAAAAGAATTTTGAATGCTCTAATATAATTGACATTTGGGATAAGAAATAATTATTTATCTAAGAATGTGATAATATTTGGTCATGGTCATACGTACATAAGTAACAGTAATAGAAGTCTAAGCTAAGATATGAAAAAAAAAATTGAGTGTAGATGTGCATAATAATTGTTATTTACATTCAAATATTCAAATATTAATTCTCACCAATTTTGAAGCGTCAAGTCCTGACGTGCTTGAGGCAAAGAGGAACCTTTGAGAGGTTATACCTGAAACCAGTGCTAATTACATGAACTTATAAATACTATATGCAACAGTGGTAATTAAAAGATATGTATACAAATATCTAATTTAAAAGTAAACGATTATAAAATATTGGCTTGCCAGTTATAAAACTTATGGTGTTCCAATGTCGTAAAGTTGCATTGTGCTAGCATGTAGTTTTCAACAGGCTGCCACTCCAATTCACAATGATGCAACTGTAAACAACACACTGCTGTGTTGACACAAAATACACCATCATGCTAACATAATTTTAAAAAATCTATTGTGTGTAAGCTTGACGGCATGTTTGAAACAGTGTGCTGGCATATTAGTACAAACGTACGTGCTAGCACATTGTCACCTCGTGCTTAGACTTACTTATTCTAATGACTAAAATATAGATCCTCTGTCTTCAGCAGCAATATAAGATCTTGTAATACATGTATGTCCATTTTTACCGTATAATGTAAGAAATTTGCTATTTTGGCACATACAACTAAGGCATAAACATGTGTATGATTCCAAGGAATTCGATACAGAAGACATGAACATGTAGTTTTCAAATACAAGATTTTAGAGATGTCCAGTCACATTTCAAAGTCAATTAAGCACTAAATCTGCAAAGCTGTGCCTGCTGCATACTTATTAGCCCATCTAAGCTTAAGGCTCCAGTAAATTTATTGGAAACAAAATTTTATCCATTATCATCATTGTCTAAAATTTCGCAGTTTCATTTTCCAGAGACAGAGTGAAAAGTGGCACAGAGAATCCTTTAGTGTAGGGAATTCAAATTGTTCTTTTATAGCGCCTTACTTTCAAAGAGATTTGTTTCTTTAATACTGTTAATGTATTTTATTTAGCGTGTAAAATATTTGGTGGAAATTGACATTTGAATTAGTTAGATTTGATTTAGCATTTCTTAACATTCTTATTTATGTGTTTATGTACAAGACATTTAGCTTTGTACTTGATTTAGTGGTTGCTGCATTCCGCCAAAGGCGCTTAAAAGAATACACAGCAATATGTAATATGTTTACAGTATACCTTTTAGAGAATTTTACACTCCTATTGAGGTACCATCACTTGCCAGTGGAAAGCTGCAAATTCGAAACATACACAACACATTCCTGTGCATTTCTTGTAAAAGTATTGTTCCACTTACTGATTGTCAAAACAACGGAGATTGATCATCATTATTATAATCACATTTGGATTATTTAATTTGCTGAATTTACTTACATAGATATATTGTATAATTCAAATGTTTTTAAAGCCATTTTAAGATAGTAATGTAGCAAAACACTTATGTTTCTGTAGTATGACATGTTTCACGAACATGATTGCAACACAAATGATATATCCAATATTAAAAGTCAAAATATTGGAAGTTTAACTGTTGTGGGTACAATTTCAAAAATGCTGTTAGAGAGAGTACCCATTAGACCTCATGCTCACACCAATTTAAAGAATTTAAGTAAGGGTTTTGGGACAAAGAGAAAAAGAGAATTTTAGCAAAGCTAACAATCTAAACAGAAACATTTAATCTTTTGCTAATCGCTAAGAAGTAAAATCGTAACGAACTCGAGACAGTGCTAGGTATGCTAAACTACCTATCTAAATTTGCACCAAGCTAATATTACTAGCCCCATGCGAAAGTAGTTCTTAAAAAAATTATGAATGTGTTTAGGGCCCAGCCTAAGAAGTCTTCTGCTTAGATCAAGGACATAATCACCAGGGGCCAGTTTCACAAAACTATCGTAAGATTTGTCCTAAGATAGATCTTACGATCATCTTAAGATATGACTTATGACAATCGTAAGATTTGTCACTGCTGTTTCACAAAACTATCTTAAGTATAAGACAAGTCTTAAGACAAATTCCATTATTCAATATCACAGAGATTTGAATAAAAAAAATGTTTTTGCAAAGTTTTTCTGTAATTTTCTTCGAAATGTTGAAATAATGTGTGTGTCATATAGTTTTTATGCATGCATACCCTCAGAATAATCTACAATTTCTTGCATCAACTTTAATGCACTTTTTTCGTGAGGGCGTGTGTGTGTATGTGTAGGGAGGAGGTCATTAAATAGATTTTGAAATAATTTCATTAGAAAAAATTACATGTAATAGATAAATTTTGCTTAAATGTTTCTTGCTTGGGAAATAGTAGTTTCTGAAAAAATGAATGTGATTACTTAAAAATAATTTCTAGTGTATCTGAAGCTTTGCAAATTATGAACAATTTAACAATGATTTCTCTTGAAACAGCAAATCGTGTTCGAAGTTAATTAATAAAATTAATTCAATACAACTGTTTTTGAAACGCTAGAACTTACTGCAACAATATATCACTGCTAACAGACTAAGAAACAGACTAAGAAATGAAACGAAAGAAAAAATTCCAATCAAAATTTTGCCGTTTCAATACTTTTATTTATAAAAAGCATAGAGAAAGCATGTACATATGTACAGCATCAAATATTACAGCATATTAAATTGTCCTACACATTCCTGAGGCTTAAGAGGGTACCTCGGAAAATAAACAACATGTATTTGATTTTTATGTAATCTTTTACGACCAAATAAAATGTTTATACTTTGAAGTTAAATCACCACAATTAGAGACATATAAAAACCATTTATATATTGTCTGCCACAATATAGCAAAAAATAGTAATTGGGGGGGGGGGGGGGGCAATTTCAGTTTGGAGAGGACACATCCAAAGAAAAATGTCTTGAAATGAATAAAGTGGAAAAACATAATGTAGGTACATTTTAATTTTTCTGTCGTATATTTTTTTGGCTTAAATCCTTTTTTTTTTGGGGGGGGGGTGTTATTGTTCTGACTGGCCTGGTATAGTCTAAAGGATTGTTCTATCTCTAAAAACAGTTTTCTTTAAAAAGTATTTGGTTTTTAGTCAAAATACTTACTGTCGCAAGTTTCACTTTCGACTTAAGACATGTATCTAGTTATCTTAAGATTTACGACAGATCTTAAGATTATCATAAGATATGACAGTTTTGTGAAACGGCTATTGTGCAATCTTACGATAATTTTCGGCCTTAAGACAGATCTTAGTCATAAGACAGCTTTGTGAAACGGGCCCCAGGTCACCAGGCCCAGTATTGGCCTATTTTGATCCTTGCAAAGAAACTGTATTGCAAGTCGACGCCTCCAAATTTGGTCTTGGAGCTTCTCTCTTACAAGAAGGCAAGATTGTGTTTTATGCCTCTAAATCAATTACCATATCAGAAATTAACTACGCACAAATTGAAAAAGAAATGTTAACTATTCTGTTTGGGTGTAAGCACTTTCATCATTATGTATATGGGCGCGAGGTGTGCGTTCAAACAGACCACAAGCCATTAGTGGCTATTATGCAGAAGTCCATACTTACTGCCCTTGCCCGCTTATTGCGCATGG